>NW_016908822.1:1237719-1253385 GCF_001483705.2 Eufriesea mexicana | reverse complement strand
TTTCCCTCTTTCTCTCCTGTCCTCCTCCTCTCGTAAATCCGAGACGGACCCGCAATCTCGATGGATTACGTACACTCCGGCGCGATTTTACAGTGCAACAGGGAGCCAGAGGACTGCGGATATCCCTCGAAACTTCCTAAGTCCGACGACGTTGAGTCCTTGTCCAGTAAATTTCCAAGGATCGGCCCACGTTTCCGTCCACCTCCCCGATGTTAGGAATAACCTTTTCCGGTGTCGTTCGACGAACCATGTGACGCGGTTATAAAGCACGAAGGAATCGTATTCGCTACCACTCGATACGTCCATCGAATTGCTGACCGGTGAACAGAGGATCTCGAGGGAGTCGCTAAGTAGAGGATTCGACCTCTGTTTCCTCGAGGAATTGCGTTACAATCTCGTTGTTTCACGGTTTTATCGTGAACCCGTAAAAGAAGTCGGCCTCGTCGATCGTGATTCTAAATAAGCAACGACATTTCGCGAAACTCGCCACTTCGAGCTTTATCGGCTGCGGCAGCGATCACTCCTCTCCAAGGATCGAGCTCCGACTGTGTGCACGGTCCAATTAATCCTCGCTTCTTTCCAGCCCAGGGAATCCGATAGTTCGGCCTGCCTCGTTATCCGTTCTTTTTATACCTCGGTCGTCATAATTCGATAATTCTCGTGTTTGCCAGCTTCGCGTTCGATAGTGCACGATCCGATGGGAAAGTTTCGGTATAATGGCAGGACTTTGCGCCGAGGAAAAGAAATATCCATCTTGGCTGAGGATCGTCGTTAGAAACGAACAGGATTGTTTCGCGACGAAGGGACCCAGCATCCGGGATTCCCGGTTAGATTGGAGGGGATTTTCGAAACAGGATGGCCTTCGTGAAATCCTTTGGCTGTTCGTGATTCGATTTTGACCGGCGTATCTCTCGTTCGAACCCGTAGAAATTACCTCTCTCTCTCTCTCTCCGGCTTTCCCTTTGTCTCTCTATAAAATTCCTATAAGGTTATTTACGGAGCGAAATGTTCATCCATATCCATCGATTCGGAAAGAATCGAGTATTTGAAAGTTCTACGAGGAATCGCGGCGATAATGCCGGGGTTTCGTCTATGGATCGGCGAAAGAAATATCGCGAGACGATAAAGTCGATCAGGGGTGGTGAGCTTTTCGCGACGCGAATGAGTTATCGTAAAGCCCGAAGAGACAGAAATATTGAATTCCGCGAGCAACAAACGGCCACGGGGGAAATAATTAACGTAATTAGGTGGTAACTGTTTTGCAAGCGGGAGTTAATTTACAATTTGAACGTGGCCGGTGTCAGGCTAAAGCTTAAAAATTCATCTCATGCGCGCGCAAATTTAAGCGAGTTTTAATTAAAGCTTCCAGCGAGCGATTTGTAATTTAAACTTTTATATCCCGAAGCGGGGCTCAAATGCGACCAGCATCGAAGGAAAAGATGGACGGGCAGGTTGCACGAGACTTTCTTTTAAACGAAATTTCTTCCATCGTGCGTTGAATTGTACGTTTCAATTCGCACATGTTAATTACTCGCTACGGTTGGCGGCTTCTCTGAACACGTGCCAGCACGTGTATTCAACCTCTTCGTTTTCTATGCTAAATTCATTCGAGAGACACGGTGCCCCTTTTTATTTGCGCTCGTTTAGCGCTAATGACGCGTCATTCTGCGTTGTCGTCGAAAAATTCACGCTCATTAGAAGTTCGCCCTCGTTTCTGGCCGTGAAATTTTCCTCGAATCGGCGCACAAACCTCTGTGGAGCACCGTTGGCTAAATTTTCTCCCGTTTGCCAAGGTGCGTGCAGATTCCGTGGCATCATACGGGGAAATTTGCAAATGTTAACGCGAGCTTGGCGACACGGGACTGCCGCGATCGCAGCGCGAGTATATTACTCCGCGTAGAGTTTCAGTGAAATTTAATTAAGAAAAATTTATTAAGGCTGCGAAAAAGGGGAATGAATTTCCTAGAATTTCTTTTTTTTTTTCCGCTATATAAGCACCACTCGGCTGACGGAGATTAAAATTTTGCAGGACGAATGCGATTCTCGAATGGCAGGCCACGAGTGCGTGGCGAAGTGCTTTATTTTCCAGGAAATACGAGATTCAAAATCGTTCCCTGATCGATGCGATCACCCTTCTGCATAATACGGGAAACGCTCCAACGCGAATCGAACATCCCCTCTAATGACGATCAAAGGGTTGAAAGTTCCAACCCTTTTTTCCGTAAGAATCCATTCCGCTTTTATCGCTCGCCTAAGCGAACTTTCGTTATCGACTAAATCGACCACAGTGATAAACGCTAATAACACTGTCCGATAAATTTTAACTTTTCCCCTAATCCGTAATATCCATTAAAGGATTCTTGTATAGTTTACTTTCCTGAACACGAATCCGTAATAGAAATTGCTCCATCACCCTCAATTTCCGAATAATTGCCATTGTTCGCACATCTCGCTTCATTAGGGCCGTAGTTACGCGTAATCGACACCAAAATCATCGTTCGATAGATCTCATTGTTCATACGTAAACGTGTATACGTTTTCACGTACTTTCTTATACTGATCGTAAAATTATGAGATTTTCCTAAATTACTCGTAATTTGAAGGAATTTCCTTATTCGATGCATAAATATGAATGACTTTTTCGCTTACTAATTTACTTCGATCTACGATTCAAGTCCCGATGGCACGTGCTATAATAAACGCTCAGGTTTGACCCGATTTCTTCAGCACGAGTTTCACACGATATTGTAGGCGAAGGGGTTATTATAAATTTCGTTCTTACTTTTTATGTATTACTTCATTTTAGTCGAAAATCGTGCGTTTCCGGGAAACTTATAATTTTCTAAAACCGAGGATGATAGAGTAACCCAGAGGGTATTACAGATTAAAATTCGCATGGAATAGGACGTGGAATAAGGCGAAAACGCGATTTCTGAATCCGATATCGGGAAAATGGCGGCACAAAGTCCAACGTAAATCTACGCACGCTCTGAGCGAAAGGTGTGCAAGAAAGGACGCAACAAACGTAGCCACGAAATTGTAAACCTGGTGGAAATCTCGCAGTCGTAGCTTTCTCCGTCTCTAGAGATGCCAGAAATCCTTTTCAAGCTTCCAAACAATTCCCAGAGAGCGTCCCTATATGCACAGCCTTTCAAGCGTTTCAGCTGGTTGCAGGGTGGCTGCGGATGGTCCATCATGAGCTGCCACGGCCAGAGGACCAGTTTCTATCAACGGTCGAGATCAACTGGTTGAGGACCCGAGTCCCCTGTCCCGTCAGTGTTCTCGCAGTGGCGGGCATTATTAACGAAAAAATGGCCGGTCCGTTCGTGTTCCCTAGGATCCGGGTCCATTTCAGATTTAGGTCGCGATAGACGCACGATGCTCGGACGCCTATCGCGTGCCTGGTTGTTTCCTTGCACGCTGCTTATCTCCGTGGCAAACGATCTCCTCTTCAGCTGAACGGGGGAAGGTTTCTTTGAGGAGAAAAAAGAAGAGGGAGAGAAAGAAAGCGAGAGGGCGCGAGAGAGCTAGGGAGAGAAAAGGGAGGAAAAACTCGGCCGGGTGAAGTCGAGGGCCTCAGCTCACGGCTACCCTTTCGTTCCGCATGAAAAAATCCGTGATACATCCGGCTCAACTCTTTTATATGCGCGTGACGTAGGCACCGGTCCGGAAATCGTCCGATTTCCGCCGCGATAACGCGTTTTCATCGACCCTCCGCGCTCGGGAACGTGAATCGGTCGAAGAGGTCCAGACGAGGTTCCTCGGAATCTGCGCGGAATATGTAACGATTTCAGGGCTTTCGAATGCAAAGTTGCAGAAAAAGAGAGAGAGAGTCACGTCTTCGTGCACGGGCTGCAACGAGTCGATCATTTGCGTTCTTCATTAAAAATTGTATTTACGAACGAGAGCCGGCTGCTCCTCGTTCGATAATAATCCCGGCTTCGTCGAGGGTGGATTCGTTCGCTAATGGAAACTACGAAAATCATTATCGTTTCGTATCCCTTTGATCTTGTTAACGAGACTCGGCTAAAAATGCTGGCTGCTCGATGCTCGCAAACAAGTTAATTTGAATCCGCAGCCGCGTTATCGATTCTTGCCTTTCGTGGACGCCATCGATTGCGAACGTTGGTCAAGAAAAAAATTCGCTCCTCTTCGTATCAGCTTTCCTTGTTTTTGAAACTCGCCTAGTTTAATTTACAGAACTGATTTTCGAACGTTCGCCGTCTTTTCAATTCCATTCGCGAGAGAGGAGGAATAGTTGGCGGATATTTTCGGGAGCGAACGAGATAATGAGACTGGAATGTTAGCGCAAAATTTGGAGGGAGGAAGAAAAAGAACCGGACGAAAGAGTTCCTTTGCGTATCGTTAAATTCCTGGTCTAAAATCACAGAGCACCGAGTTATCTCCGGGATTCAGGGCAGGCGCTTTCAATTTAGAATTCTTGCCCCGGGAGTGAGAGAGCGATTTCAGAAAATGCAAATCATCGTTACGTGCAACGAGTGCAAGTTTCCCGGTGAAAAGTGAATTCAATCATCATTATCCTAGACGGGATTTATTAATTAATCGTGCTGCTAAAAGCGGCTCGCCTCTTATCGCGTAACTTTTATTAAGATCAACACCGTGATTAAAACCTCGGAACGTTTAGCCGAGCAATCGATCAATCTCGCAAGTAGTCCTCGTTCATCCGTGTACACGTGGACCGGCGAGCGAGTGAACGAGCTTCGAGATATTCTTTGTCGCCGATCGATTCACGCACGATCCTCTCGATTCACGTGAAAATTTAAATATTCCGCGATCCGTCGTTCGACTCGAGTTATTATTCGATTAAAAGCCGATTAATTACAGTTATTAGCGCCGGGCTTCTGATCTCCTCGCTCGCCATTATTGAATTCATCGCTCGAATCAGCGACGCATTGGAAAGTTAACGAGCAGCGGATAGACAACGCGTGAAAATATAAAAGAGCCTTGTCCCGGTATCGTGGTCGCCTGACTTTTATCTCTCGCCTCTCGTATCGAGCACGGGACGAATTTATCAGTGAAAAACCGTGGCTTTTCCTTCGCCGAGTGATTACTTAATTCGCGGTGCATCTTCTCCACTAACCCCGTGAAAGAGGATATCAATTAGGGTTGAAATCGACGTAAACTTATTACGTAATTATCGTGGGAAAAGTTGGAAAAAAGTTTGCAATCTCGGGGAAGGGTTTATGACCGTGTTTTACGTTCTCTCTGTGTTCTCTAAATCGAATAAAGTTGCGATCCTCGGGAACGGCAGTTCCTTCCATTTTGGTGCGCGTTCGGAGTCATTTCAAGTCGGAGTAATTTAGTTGTCGCATTTCGTTAATTATCCCACGGCAGGAATCGATCGATCGGAATGCCAGAGGTCTTTATTTGGCCATTGTCGAAAACGTCGAATAAACAGCAATTCCGTTCCGAGAAACTCTTACAATTACAAGCGATTCGTTTTCAGCGATACCGGCGCGCGGTTCGCTTCTGATTCTCCGATAATTATTTAAAAGTTTCACCAATTACGGCAGACGAATTTAACTCGGAACTCGATCCTTCGAGTGAGCAATTAGAGAGGCAGAAAATGGCCGAATACACGGAGCTATAACTGGTCCAATTCCCCGCGGAGATCTGCCGAGATACCGTAAACAGCTTCTAACGACGCCTAACCCGAGTATTTGTCAGACGGTAACTATAAAATATTAACCTCGCCGGTGCTCAATTTCATCTCGGAGTATACTTTATTCGGTTGTTAAAACGAACGCGAGTTTGTATCGCTTTTAGCCGCAAGGAGCGCCATAATTTTCCATGACCGCGCCGTTCCGCTTTATCAACCGAGTGTCGTCCGAAAGCTGACGTTCCGGGATGAACTAGGGGTGGAACTAGTCAGCGCTGGGTTCCTCGAGGAAGCCATTCCGCGGAGTTAAGGGTGCCAGTGTCCGTGGACTTTTACGACAGGCCCGGCGAATAAGTCATCGATGTCGATGTAAGGACCGCTATCGGCGCCATATGTTTCCGCGGGTGACGCGAAAATGCAAATAACCAACGCGAGCAGCCGCGGCGGCGCCTCCACGCGATACGCACCGGATGTCTTTAATTTATATGCGAGCCGCGGTCGCGAGATTTACGAGCGCCACGGGGTCAGGCGCCCAAAGTCGCGGCGAGAAAAAACTCTGAAACCGGCTGGAAAATTCTTCTCGCGACCGGCCAATTAATTAGCTAATTCCGGCGAAACCTCCCACGAGGTTCGGATGGAATACGAATCGACAGGAGTCAAAGGATTCCCGCGTGGAAGAATACTCGGCGAATTAAAACGATCGTCGAGATCGTTCGCTGGTTTTACCTCCCGTGACGTCTTGATCCACCTCGTTCGACCTAGATCCCTTGCACGGGGGGTTAGGGGTTGCTCAAACGATACGTACTCGAAAGAGCGACCAGGCACTCGACGTTTCGGACGAACCACTCGCGTATAGGTTACATCGCTGCGAATTCAATTAGGAAATTAATATCGCACCGTTGTCTCGTTTCGCCGATAAAAATGGCAAACGAAGCTCGGTTCGCGAGAGCAGAGGAGATCTAGATCTCCGACATCGGGTCCAACGCCTTACACGATATAATCCTCGACGCGATATATGGCTCGTTCGTATTAGACTTTGATTACCCGGCTGGCGTTCTGGCAACCCTCTACAAAGGGTTTATGGGGTTATATAATCCGACCAGCCTGCGCCAGCACTCTTTCGAAGCCCGCGCCGAATCTGGAGCGTTGTAAAATAATGGATGCCGGTATGCGAGGCTTTATTGCCGTTTTACAACTTCGGACGTGAATCTCGAACGGTCCGTGCTCGTCTTCTCGCAATTGAATCTTATTAACGCGATTAACGAATCAAGGAAGGGCTCCGGCGAGAGGAACGGGGGCCGATTATTTGACCTGCCGACGAACCACGAGTTCGTGTTTGAATTCCTTTTGAAATTCTTCCCTTTTAATTTAATTACGCGGACCGATTTCGTTTCGGGGCGCGTCGTTCGAACGTTTCATCTTTCCACGGAAAAGGCTTCCTCGAGAGTCGCGGTCGCGTGATCAGGAAATTAGGGGAAAATTCAGGGAAAGGCTGGTTCCGGGTCACCGGCGGATTCCCGGGCCCGATCGTGTCCCTCGTTATCGTCGCGAGAACCAGACTTTCCACTCGATTTTAAATAACCACGAGCACGATCGCGAACGGATTTAAATTTAACTCTTTGACTGGAGCGCATGAACTACTTACAATCGTAAAAATTGACAGTTGGTCAATTAACAACCGTTACCAAGGCGCCACGCTGTCATCCGTGACAGCCAATAAGATAAACGCTTCATTGAGTAAAAATGTAGTCTCGTATCACGAATTTATTATTATTTTGCCATCGTATGCTTCGAATAACGAAAATACTCCCGTGACGTGCTCAGCGAAACATGCGATTTCCGCGTGACAAGTCAAAGTCCGATTTTCGAATAGTCGCTTATGCGTAATTCGACGAAAGAACGTCGCCAAGGGAAAACGAAGAACGAAACAAAGGCTAACCGTTCACGAGGTATGAATTGCAAGGTTGGATTAATAAAGGATGCTATAGCATCTTGGTGAGCCCTCGGCCGGAATTAAATTTCCCCTTGTAAACTGTAGGTATAGTTTGCATAGCCATTACGAGCCTGCCGAGCCACTTTACCGTTCCGCCTCAGTGTCGTGCTATCGCGGTTCCACTCTGCCGTGTCTGTATTAAATTAGTAGCCATTGCTTTATAGCTTCCGTTGCTGCCCCCTGCGCGCTCGCAATTGTTCCTCGTCCGAAAATATTTGCTCGTTTCCCGACACAGCTTCCAGTTCGGGTGGCAATTTGGTCCGGTAAGTTGATTTAAGAACCGGTTTCAATTAAGCCGTAATTCGTTCAACGATGCAAACTATAGTCCCCCTACTAGGTCGGGGGCCAACTATTTTCCGTGTCGGAACGGGTCGCGGCGTGCCGGGAGCAAAAAGGTTAGGCATCGAACGCGTCGCGAACACGGTCAATATTTGCGCGGACTTGGAATCTGTCACGGACACGAGAGCGGACCGTATTTCGCGCTATTTCTAGAATTATTTTTGTAACTGTCACCGGTGCGCGAATCTCATAAATCTGGCTGGCGGCGCGATCTTTTGTTCGCCGTATTCACGGCCCGACAAAGCCTGGCGCGCGTTTCCAGAAAAATACGAGATTCGACCGGCATAAAATATCGCGCTCGCCATCATCTATCCGGGATTTAAAGAGTACATCTCGCGCGAGCAAAAAGGATCATTCGCATAATGTTTTGCTCTCTCTAAGATGATAATAAATCCCGGTTAAATCCTATCGCTTTTAACGGCGTTCCATCGACACCGTTTTTCATCCTTCGAATCGGCCCGATTTCCATGTTCGTAGCCCACCTTTATGCTTCGATGGGGCAAGCGGGCGTGATATAAGTTGGTTCTATTAATTCTTAGTTATAAACTGCACACGGTTAATCCGCGAACAGCGAGCAAACAAGCCCGGGGAATATCCAGAATGAGAATCCGCAGTTTACGATCGCTGTTAAACGAAACAGAGAATAAGAATGCGGATCTATTCAAACGAGGCGCAGGAGGCGGAGGAGAAGAGAGGTGTTTTGCATTGGGAATATGCGGTTCCGGCTGGTCTAGCGACCCGAAGACTCTAACCTCGAGTTTGCTTCCTGTTATGAGCCTCGCTTTCCCCGAATTCAAAGCTTCCGCGGCCATTGTCTCGCGGTCGCAGTTTGCATATTCGAAATGTATTCGAACGCGTTACTTTTCCACCTTTTGCGGCCAAGTTACCGGCGTCCTACATTCCTCTTTATCTCGTGAAAATGCAATTCCCGTTTCCCGAGTATCGCGAACGAAGAAATTAGAATACGCTGCTTGGAATTTCAACGGGTGTATTAAAGCCGGTGTCCGGCTCCGAGATATCCGTGTCGCGATCTACACTACGATTAACGCGAAGAAGATACGCGTCGTCGCGATTTCGTATCGATCTCGAGTATGGCCGTGCCTCGTCGGGACAGATAACCATATCCGCTGCTAATGAAAATACCGTTTCCACGTGCGGTTTATCTTTCGCGCAGTCACCGGTTCTTGTTTACCAGCCACTGCGATTCCTCGAGCTCGCCTCGAGCGAGGAAATAAGGAGGCACGGCGTACGTACTGTTTGCTCTCTGGTCGTTTTCGCAAGGAAGCAGTGTCGCGGGAAGTTTTTATCGGCGAGATCCGGGATCCGCGATCGGTGTCGCGAAACTTGCAGGAAACTCGCAGGAAGGTGGAATTTCGAGGGTCGGGACTTTCCGCGAGCGGGAAATTCCACGCGCGGAAACGAGACTCGGCGGAATGCAAGGGACTTTGGATAAAAATTGTTCCATTTCCGCGTTGAACGGGCCTTCGTTATCGCGTCGAAGGAAACGTTCGCGACCCGGGGCTCTAATTCAGAGGGCGGTTTTAATTGAAAAGATTCTCGTCGACGATTCGGTCGCGTCGCTTTTTACCAGCCGCATAAATAACGGCCGCGAACCGTGCGATCCTCGAGCTCGAAATACTCGCAATTCCTCCGACGGTGGCCGACGCACGATCATTAAGAATTCCAACGGCGTAAGCGGAGATTAGCGCCTGGCCAGGTCCCGCGTCGTTTAATATGCAAACAAGAAAAATATAACTATAAAGAAAAGGAGTTTATCGAGCCGAGCCACGCGCCACCGGCTCTCCGCGTTTATCCCTAGCCTTAATTCGAATTTGCATTCCGGTTGCACGATCATGCGTGCGCCGAGAATGTAAGAGGGACTAATCGAGTATTCGAATTTTTCCGAGCGATCGATGCTGCAAATCGCGACGCGATATATACGGCCGGACGGATATAGCCTGGTCGGGAAAAAAGGAGTAGAAACGGAATACCGAGCAGCGCATCGATCACCGATCGAGTGGCGCGTTATCGAGGACCGATATCGTTTCGGGATCCCATCGTCGGGCAAAGTCGTTGGCTAAAAAATTGCGAATAATTCATGGCCAGCCGATCGAGTCGACCAGCTGCAAACATCGGCGTGGACCGAGAACGAAACAAGCATCGTTCTCTTGCAGTCCACTATTTTCCGCCCCTCTATTTTCATCGCGTGCAATCTCCGTAATTATCGTGCCGGCGACGATGCATCGATCGATGCCATCGATGCCATCCACACCGATTGTCACCGTTGGAACGGCCACGCGCGTGCATCGCGCGGCGTCGCGACGACGACCAAGTGTGCTCGCGCCGGGTCCCCGGTTAAATCGATCATCGGCCGTTTTTTCGACGACCGTTAACCGGTCTAGCTGCCACAGGCCGGGTTTCAAGCCTGGCGGCCGCCACGTGCGGGTGTCACGCACCATCGGTATCGCTAATTGCGCCAACCATTAAGGATTCTCCAACTTGCACAATAAATGGTCGTTACGAGCTCTGGGTTACGGCGCGGCGTTATATAAAGCGCACTTCATCACGGGGAGGCTTCCTCTCTTTTATCGCAAATTAATTAATCCCAGGCAGTTTTCATTAAAACTGCGGGAAACGCGGAGGCCTGCTTTGCCGGATCCGCCTCAAAGCCTCCGGCCGACGCTCGCTCTCGCCTCTTTATGTTAATGTTTCCGCGGCATTCGATTAATTTCTTCGGTGCCTGCGGTTGACTCGCACAGAACCCCGCAAGTACGTGTTTCGTGTCGTTTTCGTATTATCCGTCTTTCCCGTTCTCTCTCCCTTTTCTCTATCTACCCTGTAATCGACGATCTGTCTTCTCTTTATCGTTGTTTCCTCCTTTTCTCTTCTTTCCCCCAGTATTTTCCCTTTTAATCGCTCCCCCGACCTTCGTCGGTGCTCACCACGGGACTCTTGGTCTTATTACGTAACGCGGAACGGGCAGATGCGAGAAAATCGTGGCTATCGATCAATCGGTTTACTCGTTGCGTGTACCTTTTCAGGCGTGATCGCTTTTCCGCGTACCGCGAAACATTTTCACGGAGAATAAAAAGATTCTCGTCGAATTTCATCCCCCTCGATGTTTCTTTCATCATGCACCGATAGGTAATTACTCGGTTTATCAATTTTGACACTGCGCGTTTCGTTGATAAATTTATTTCATGTACTTGTAGATTTTGCAACGAATAATTGGGTACACGTTGCAACGTATCGATAACGCGATGCATATTTTATTAATCAACGCGCATGCATTTGTATTTCCGCCATGTTCTCGTTATTAAACGTGTAATATTCTATTTATCACAGTTTATCGGGCTTTTCAGCAATATCGCGAATCAATTGGCAGCAATGAGAGCCGGATGCTCGGGGTAGACAGACGAACCGTCGCTTTCTAGAAAATATCGCGATAACTTTTTAACATAGTTTCGTACTTTTACTTCGTTATCTCCTATCATCAGCGGGCAATCAACATCGCTCCAACTTTTCCAATCCGGAGATTAAATTTTGCGATTATAACGCGTTTAATCCTTATTAGTTAGTATCGGCTAATTACGTGAGAAAATTGTGGAAAAAATCCGGCTCCCCGGATTCGCTATTTGTTATTCCCGAAAGTTGGTTCGGCAAACGGGGCACGCGCGTTAATCTCACGGTGCACTGGCAAAAGCAACCGTGGAATTTTCCACAAAAGAGAAAGATCAGCGGGAGAAGGTAATTCTTTGCACGGGTCAGCCGAGTCAAAGGGATGTTTGCTATAAACAACAGCTTTTTGATTACGCGACTTGGCCCATCTTTCGAAGCCCTCTGATCCCCGTCCCGCGAACGCTGGCAGAGCTTGCGCAAGCCACTGGCCGAAACGAGAAAGGACGGAAGAATGAAGATAGCGTAGCTTCTTCCGCGAATCCGATCTCGAAGTTCGGACTCTCGAGGGGTTTCTGTTCAAACGCTTCGCGAAGACGAACGATCGAGGGAGGAATGGAGGGCGGTCGGAGCAGTATCTTTTCGAGCCTTTTACCCTGACCTCGCGAAGATTGGAAGGAAATGCAGCTACATTGCGTTCGACGCGAGTCGTTCTCGTTTTTCAAACGGCTTGATCGAATTTCCTTTGATTCGGTTAAGAAGATCGCAAAGCGAGTTTCGCGACGGGAATATCTAGCCCCGATATGGTTCTCTTTCGACTTTTCTCGTGGGTGAAACTAATTTTCTCTTTGCCGGTGAGCCGTCGTTGGGTAGCGACCCGGTCTCCTCGATCGATCGCGATTTCCCCTCACGCGGAAACTTCGGCTGCGTCTGAACGTTTATGCAAATCGCATCCGCAGCCTTTAAAAGCCCGAAATTAGGTTAGCCTCGCGGTAATCTAACGACTCCGCCGTCACGAAAGCCTCGAGCTTTATTTCTCAGCGTCGTAAACTCGTTCGGGTTGAACGCGCTTTCATAGGAGCCACTCGCACGCGTCGCTTTTTCCCCGCGTCGCGAGAAAAAATCTCGCCCTCCTCGTCCGCTCGCGAATTCCCCGGTGAACGTTAAGGGGACGGCCGAATGGCGCTTCGCGGCGACCCGTCCGTGATAAATTCCCGACGTGTAATTATAATTTCGTTGGCCGAGATCGCACCGAAACGCCGGCGCCCGAACTATACGTATAGCCGGGAATGACAGTATCGAAGTTGGAAGTTGCGGGTATTCCCAGCGGCGGTCCAAAACGGCACGCGAAACCGAAACTACGTGCGCGTTTGGTCCTCATTGTCGTATTGGAAACTATGTCCGTGGAAGGGATTTCCGTAATAACGAGACGACCGATGCAGTTAGGCTACGCGTTCCCCCTGCTACAGGTTGCCGTTAGGGCCCCGATTACGGGACAGCGGGTAATTAGAATCCCGACTCGCCAATGCCTTTACGAGGATCGATCTCCAACGACTGCGACCGTCACCGATGATCCTAAGCGATTTCATTCGTTACAGGGAACACGATACGAGGTACACGCGTGCGTACAAAGCACGCATAGAGACTTGGCGAGCGAAAAGATAAGGATAAAATTCGCTGGATAATTATGGTCTACGCGTACAACGAAAGCAAGACTGGTATTTACCATTCTAAAGGGAAAAGCAGACGAACGGAAAAACTGACAGTCGAGGGTGAAATAGAGCGAGAAAAAGAGAGACTGGCGAAATTAAAGCTCGGGAAGAAGGAAAAATAAAGAGGAGGTTTAATTTCAAGTGGATAAAAAGAAGCATAATTGCTAACGATCCACGTTTGGCTGGCTGTTAGCAAACGCTCCACGCTCTGGGCTGCTCCGCAATCAACAGCTCGGTGTAGCATAGAACGGCGCAAATCGAGCACGGCTCGTTAAGCGTTTTCGATTTTTCCTCTTCGACCGAATGAATCACGCGCATCAAGCGTCTTTCGGCGACGATGCCAACGACCGAGCAGAATCTCTAGCTGGCCCGACCTGATTGCCTTTCCTCCGGCCGCTTTGTTCCATTTAAACAGCATTAACGTAGCCTTGATGTGCGTCGATCTGACGGATGCGGCGCGAATTCCGTTTGACGTCAGGTACCTACCGTCGGAATGCGAGCTTCCAACAGTTTGGAATCCGGTCATTTTACGCTACAATTGTAATCGGAAGCTCGCTCGTGACATCAGACGTGATCACAGCTCACCGCATCTTCGTCCCAGCGGCTTACCTACGACAATGCTTCCGATAAATTTCCTAATCAGTCTATTCGGAATCGATGCACGATCGAGCGAAACTTTCGAGAAGGGAACTCGATTAATTGCTCCACGCGTTATCTGCCCAAGGATACTTTACACCTGTCTCGTACCTACGAGTACGCCTAGCGATCCGGCAAATATTTACACCCAGATAAACACCGGCGACGTAAATAAGATAATCGAGCATTTTTCTAGCGCGTATCGCGCGAGAGAATGTAATTAGAAAGAAAAGAGTGCCTTTCGTTCCAACGACGATGTTTTCGTGACAGCAGCCAGGGGGGTTAGACCCTCGTGGGCCAGCGGATGGATAGGTTAGCCGGGGAACATGGACTCGGCGAGAGAGGAAAGTGGGGAAACAGGGAAATGTTTCCCGAGAATGTTCACCAGCGACGGGCTTCATTCAACTAGGGAAAAATCTCATGCGCGAGATAGGAAGAAAGCGGAAGAGAAGCGGCGTTCGCCGAGTTGCTAGGCAGCTCGTGGAGCAGGTAGAAGTGCGTGAGCAGGCCGCGTAGCTTGGATTCAAGTGCTGCCCAGGCGGTGCGTTTTAATTATGACCAGCTCGTATTTATAAAGGCACGGCTCCGACTTCATCGTCAAGCGCGCCGTGCTATTAGACTCGAGATTATTTCTACTAATTATTTTAATTGCGCGTGCCCGCGAACCTCGCCGCGCGGCTGGCAAACGAGTGACCGCGAAAAATTCGTGGATCAGAGAGTCGAACCGGTGGGTTGATTTAGCTGTTGAACGACAGAGTGTCTTTTAACGAGACACGGTTAACGGGACGAGGTCTCGAGCACGATGGCAACCACGAGTTTCGATTTATCAGCGATACCTCAACAGCCGCCGGTCGAGTAAAATGACAAGGGAAAAGTTTGGACGTTGAGTTACAAGCGGGCGGGCTCGCGAGTTCCTTCGCAAGATTTTGCCCCGATATTACTTTTCCTGTATTAAAGCGGCGCCACGATGCGAGAAGTTTCTTAATTACACGTTTCTCGGACCCCGCGTGATCTATTCACGGTTCAAAGATATTTTAACGCGGCTTATACAGCCGTCAGCCGCTCCCCGGGCAAATCCGGAGAATTTCCCTCGTTAAATCCAGCCAATGCCGATATTTAATTGAGCTATAGCCGAATCGGATCGAATTTACGGCGGGGGATATATACCGAAAATTATTTCCTATTCCGCTTTAATTTCCGCGCTTCGTTTAAAACGTCCACATAAAAATGCCCGCGTATAATCCGCCACTTTCGAATTTCAATTTTCCCGTGGTCTTATATTCGAAACTAAACTGCTTTAAACGCGGATTTCGACGATACAGTCAGCCAGCGGCTTGTTCAAATTCCTCGATATTAACGACGTCCGATGCCGATTCCCTGCCTCGAATCTCGGGCGTAAACGAGGAACAAAACCTTCCTCTGCTCACGAACCTTCCATCGAGTTCGAGCAATCGTCGACGTCAAATTCGGGACGTGGAATTTTTTCGCGGTGGTCCATCCATCGCGATCGGGAGGCAACCCCGCGTCACTCGAGCTTCCGCGAACGCGAAACCCGACTCCCGGATCGGCGAAACAACGTTTTATCTCGGGAAATGTCTCGCCTCGTTTGCGGTTAGCGATCGTGCGAGCTATTCCGACGCATTTCCGACCACCAACCCCGGAATAAACGACAGCCTGCGTTCCGCGGTCCCTCGGGCATCGTGCGGCATTTTTCATCGGTAGCTTATAAATATCTTCGTCTCGTTGTGCGCCCCTCTGCCTTCGCTTATCCAGGGAGAAATTGACGGACGAGAGGGAGCTGAGCCGGGCAAAGCCCTTCGTTTTATCCACGTTGAACGACGCAGCGCGACGTCGTACCACGTCGTGATACTCGCGAAATTCGTTCGATCGAGTCGATTTCGCGACAATTCCTGCGCTCCCTGCAACGAAACTGGAAAATTGCAGCGCGAATTTGAAGCTTAATTTCTCGC
>NW_016908822.1:1229220-1237541 GCF_001483705.2 Eufriesea mexicana | reverse complement strand
AGCGCGAATTTGAACCTTAATTTCTCGCCGGGGGAAGAGCGTGTTATCGCGGAAGAAGGGCGAGTACCGGAAACCGTGTCTTCGACTTTCGTTTTAACGAAGCACGAAATAGGCACGAAATAAATATGCGCCAAGTTTTTCCTCCCCTAGGCACGTTTAGCGAATTATTATTCACCGAGCCACCCAATTTTCACGGCTGTCGGCTATTCAACCTTAAAGAAACGTCGGCCATATTTACCCGACGCTCTGACACGGACACGACGTTTCTTCACCGGCCGTTAATGAACAGTTTTAATTGGAACAGCCATTTCGCCGTGCATCATTCGCCAAGTGGCTCGCGCGTGTAGGTTCCTCTTTCTCCGGTTGGTTACCGGCGCACCCTTTCAGGGAAAATATTTTCCCGCGGGGAGAAACAACGACGATCGAGAAGAAAGAACCCGGGCAATCCCGGTCGATTCCGTTGCGAGAACAAATACTTTGGTCAATTTCTGACGCCGATGACTTTTCTCCTGCTCGTTCGCGCGAGATTCTATCACGCCGGTATTTAATTCTATATCCAGCTGTCGCTACAAAACTGGCCACGGCAATTTCCATTTGAGAGGCGACGCGGCCTTTAGAGACGGTTTTTACTCGAAAATATGAATTGCAAAACTTACATATACACCGGACCATGCTCGGCGAGCTCGGTCCAAGCGGACGAGCTTCCGTGGAAATTGGACTTTTCGAGATTGCGGGTCTTGCTGTTCAAGGAAAAGCTGGGAAAAATTTCGCCGCACGGAGATGCATCGGAAAGCGTTTAGCCTGCATCGATTGAATCTTAATTCATTTCGTGCCCATCCATCGCCGCGATTCCCTTGATTAAATTCCACGCAGCGAAATATCAAAGCGGAGGAAACGTAAGGGGAAGATCGGCACCGGTTAGGACAGGTTCGAACAATCGAACCCACCTCTCTTTGTCGCTCCTCGCATTTCAATTTCCCTCGCCTGCAGCAATTTTTCCACGGGCTGCCGGATAACTTCTCGCACCAGGCCCCGAGTTTCCTCGCTGAAACATCAAGCAACCGGGGAAAAAATTTACCGGCAAAAGGAGAGGTAGAATTGGAACGTACGAGGGCGAAGAAGGGTCCGACAGGACTGCATAAAGGCTGGCAATCTTCGCGGTTTCACGGAGAAGCCGCCGCCACGTTATTCCGGAATTACAGTGGACGCGCGTTATTCGGACCGTAGCCACTTTCCCGGCACAATGTCGCGTCTAAGCTAGAGACGCCTTTGTGCCGGCGAATTCTTCGCAGCTAACGAAAACCCTTCAGCGTCGGGGCCGACCATCGCGCTCGCAACCTCGCTAGTTCGCCATCTCATTTTCCTCGCACGAAATTCTCTACTCGCGGGGACGCTCTCGAGTCCGCGACCCGTTGTAACGAGCTGCCAGACATTGCTTCGGAGTCACTTAGGACCAGTCCCGACGAAATACCCGAGAACAACGACCCGCCTGCTGCGCCCGGATGGAACACGTACTCGGTATAATCTCTTTGTTTTCGATGTATGTATGTAATAATTCCTGGCTCGCGTCACTGCGCTCGTTGCTGGTTTTCACGCAATGTTGGACACCGACGAAAAAGAATTCCGATCGCGATGGCTGACGAATTTTGCCCCGTAATTGGACTATAAATTTCTTCGGCGTTGAAAATAGCCGCGCGACGGGGTCGTAAACTCGAAACGAAGTTTTTTCATTATCAGCTACCACCGATGACGCGTTCCGCGGAGCGCGTGTACGCGTCGTCGCAATTATTCGAAGAACGTGCTTCCATTTTATTTCGCGGTATTCCAACTATGTTGATTTACCGGATGGGCTGTTGCGTACTGAAAATTTAATTAGGATCGCATTGCCCGGTCGCGTGTTGTGCTTTCGATAATAATGCATGCGCGGGTTAATTAATTTGCTGTCCCGAATGCGCGACTGTTTAGCATTACGCGTGTAACGAGTCGCCGCTTTTCCCCATGGCCGAGTTCCGGCTATTCTCTTTCGTTTCCATGCAATTTGTTCAACGTCGATCGCGACGTTCCACGCGTTTCACGTGCCTTAATAGCTACGCTGTCGGCAGAAATTTCCCCGGAAAATACCACCGATTCCGTTAACGATTTTCGCTCTGATGTATTTTTCGTGTTTATATACGGCGCCGATCGGCAGCCCGCCGAACGTGGCCGATGTGCAAGCGCGGTTCTTACTTTTCTATCGGTTATTAATTTCCCATGGAATCGTCGATTAACCAATTTCCCGATTTACCAGCTAACAATGGAACCGGGCACCGGGCACGAAGGCTCGTGGAAAAATGCTGCTCCGCGTCGGATGAAAGTGCAGCTACGGAGAGGGGTTGCAGAGAGGCAGAGGAAGGGGTGGATTATCCCTGCAAAGAGTCGCGAGACAGGGTCCTGTAGAGTAGCGAGCTACAACCGCGAACCAGGGCTAATAACCTAGGAAGTTAATTACGGCCGTAAACTGCGAGGGGGTTGTTTGACTATCCCTTCGCAGCAAGGGTGGCTGACATAACGTGGCCTCGTTACAACGGAGCCGCGCCGATCCCTCGTCTGCGTTGCCCTTTCGAAGCGATCGCACATCGTGAAAAGCACCCTCTCGCCCTGCGTGCCGCAAATCTATGGAAATTAACTCGAAACCCCGTCTTAACCTCCGGCTAACCGCGCGCTAACGCCTCCAACTCGTTACCATAGTTGTTTCGCGCGCGCAAACTTCGTTTCGCAAATTTCCTTCCTTTTTTCACGTACCTAGACTTTCCGCGGGAAGGGGAAATAATAATTGCCGTGAGGGAGGAATCTTGTACGGTCGTTTCTATGATAAAGGTACGAAAGACGGAACGGGTCCGATTAAAATACGCTGTGCAAAAAGTGGAACATGGTACTGGACAGACTGATAGCTACGGGGTAAGAACGAATGTTTACAGTATGAATAATTCATGGTTTCGGTGAAATTGTCCCAAGCACCGGTAAGAACAACGAACGAATGCAGTTCGCAATAAGCCAAGAAGAAAATTACGCGCGGAAATAATGCTCCGGCGTAAACTTTGTCCCGGCGGCGTTTCTATGATAGTGCCACGTTAGTCTTCTCCCACCGCGGAATCTGCGTGTATCCTCGAACGTAAATCACGCGGCAAAGTGTCGTTTCGCGAAACACACGCATTATTATTATATCCCGTGCGACTATTACGCCAGGCAATTTATCGTATTCGCGGTATCGCGTTTATTAATCACCGGCGATCTGTCACGATCGAAAAACTGATACAACGAGACACAGACCCGCGATCTCGAGGCTCAATTATTATAACCTTCGGTCGAATGGCTGATTAAATCGAGGGAATCGAGTCGAAAATTTACTTCTGTTTTCGATTTATCCGCGAGAGATACACGGATGGGTCCCGTGGTAATAGAAAAAAAGTCACTGTCCCGTCAGAGGTGGAATATCGAGGTCGTAGTTTTGGCATGGACGCGAACCATGTTCCATTTCAGCGGTGCACAGTTGCCCGTGTTGCAAAACAATGCGTGTCAGAGAACATTTTTTCCCGAACGATCCGAGAACGGTTTCCTTTATCCGCGGGGTGCGAGACGGATTGATCGGGAGCAGGAAAATAGGCTCCGGCTGGCTTTTCCTTTTTCCAAGCTGGCCGGCGATATCGGTGAAATTTGATGAATACCGGCGGTAGCCGGGTTGATTATCTTTATGCGCGGTTTGTTTCCCAAACCCTGTCCCTAATGGTGAGCACGCACACGAGAAGTCGATTGAAAATTTCGCCGTTATCGGGATCCGAAATTTTGATAAATCGTTCGCAGTCCGCTGCGGGGATGGAAAAAAGGGTCCACGTGACACGACGGCCGGGGGGGGAAAAAAAAATCGATGAAATTCTTTCAGCCTGTGACTCGAATTACTTTCATTGAACTCTTTGTTTCCTCGCGGATAATACCACTGGCCGGTTGATTGTTTTCCTTTTCTATCCAATTAAAAAGAACTGTTATTGATAATGCTGGCTATAAAACGCCCCCATTTCGGATAGGATGCATGGAAATAGCTTTGAAATAGAGCGCCGCTTTCGATCCGTTGCGGCGTGCTGCATTTTATACCACATTGTTTCATTTTTTCTTCGTTATCCGGTCTTCCCATCGAATGTCTGTATTCGAAATTGAAACAATCGCTGTTTGGCGATGGATCGGGCTTCTATTTTTCATCGGAATAACGCGATTTTCGCTATCTATTTCGAGAGGCAATCGTATCGACTCGTTAAGCTGGTCGGTGAGTTCCTCGATCGGTCGAAATCGCTCGTCTCGAGAGGAACCATCCGGTATTCCGGTCTCTTTAATTGCCCAACCGCGAGATAACGAGACACTAGCCATATCTATGACAGAGCGTCTTGGCGAACGATAAAATCGTCGCTTTCATTACGTGACGATCTACGAAATCTTTTGCAATCTCGGGAATAGAAATTCCAACGTTCGCAATTGATTTAGGCGCTCTGCTAAAATAACCTCCCGCGTACGGCATGGAATATCAATGCTCCATCCTATCCAGACTCGATCTTTCGAAAAGAATTCGAAAATGAAACTGGACGTGCTCCACGTACCTCGCGTTCGCGCGTCGATAATCGATTCTCCGCAGGTACACGAGTGGGGAAAGCTCCCGACCACTCTGACGAATGGCGAATTTATTCGCGACAGAGGCACTCGGGTTTCGTACGAGGCTTAAATTAGCCGGGGTTAAAAAGAAAGTAAGAAACTGATTTGCCGGAGCGTGTCTGGCCGTATAATTAGTCGGGCCACGATAGAAGTTAGCACGCATAAACGCCTCGTACACGCGAGAACGCGAGGCCATAAGTGTTTTTTCGTTTCCCGATTGGCTGTACACCTCGAAAAATCTTATCGCCACGCGGCAGACGTAGGACACCGTGTACGCCGTCTATCGCATCTTCCATCGGACGATCTTCCATCGTCCAAGATTTCTAGACGACGATGCATTTCCGATCGCGTAGTCGGGGAAAAATCTGGAGACGCGGTAAACATCGACGAGTAAACTTCCGCGATTGCGGGAAGAGCGAAGAGGGGAATGAAAAATCTAACACGATCGTACGACCTAGCACGATAGCAGCGAAGTACCCCACTATCTTATCGCGATTGCTATTACTTACCTAATACGAAATCATCTTTTGTTAATCTAATCGTGGCAATTAGATAAATAGCTAAAGTGTTCGAATAAACTGATAATCGCTCGGATTTATAAGCAGACGACGTGACTTTCCCTGCGTAATTCGCAGTCAGACATGTTGCGACTGACGATCATCGCGTGCTCGCTACTACTCGCGGTTAGCGCCGATGTGAACAGCACTTGGTGGAAAAATGCCGTCGTGTACCAAATCTATCCGAGGAGTTTCAAAGACAGCAACGGAGACGGGATCGGCGATCTGAATGGAATCAGCAGCAAGCTGGAGCATATCGCTGACATCGGCGCGAACGCTCTATGGCTGTCGCCGATCTACAAGAGTCCGCAGGTCGATTTCGGTTACGACATCGCCAACTATACCGACGTCGATCCAGATTATGGAACGCTGGCGGATTTCGACAGGCTGGTAACCAAGGCTAGGTCCCTCGGGCTCAAAGTGATCCTGGACTTCGTGCCTAATCACAGCTCTCACGAACATCCGTGGTTCAAGAAGAGTATTCAAAGGATCAAGCCCTACGACGAATACTACGTCTGGCGAAATGCCAGTATCGTTAACGGGACCAGACAACCGCCAAACAACTGGCTGAACAACTTCCAGGGCTCAGCGTGGGAGTGGAACCAAGTCCGTCAGCAGTACTACCTGCATCAGTTCTCAGTGGGTCAACCAGACTTGAATTATCGTAGCCCGGCCTTGAGAGAGGAGATATCCAACGCGTTGTCCTTTTGGATGAATCGCGGGGTAAGTGGTTTCCGTATCGACGTCATGAATCACTTGTACGAGGACGCGAGGTTTCCGAATGAACCGAGCGCAAACAGAACCGATCTCCCCAAGGGCGATTACGACAGCTTGGTCCATATTTACACGAGGGATCAGAACGAGAACTTCGACGTGTTGAGAAGCTGGAGAAAGCTACTGGACGAACACTCGAATAGAACCAGGTCTGACCCGAAGATGATCCTCACGGAGGCGTACACGAGGCAGGAGCTGATGGTCAAGTTCTACGAAGCCGGGTCCACGGTTCCCTTCAACTTCATGTTCATCACGGACTTGGACAATCGATCGAGCGCAGCGGACTTCAAAAGACTGATCGACAGGTGGGTGAGCACCGTACCGAAGGACAGCGTAGCGAATTGGGTCGTGGGCAATCACGATAACCATCGCGTGGCCACGAGATTCGGTAGCAAACGAGCTGATCAGATTTCCATGCTGGCGATGATCCTACCCGGCGTGGCGGTTATTTACAATGGAGACGAAATCGGAATGGAGGATAGGAATTTCACCTACGCCGAAACCATCGACGTTGCCGGCTGCAGACTCGGTCCAAACCGGTACTACTTGAAATCCAGAGACCCCGAAAGAACCCCGTACCAATGGGACAATACCACCAGCGCTGGATTTTCCGATAGATTGCTTACCTGGCTCCCGGTGAACAGCAATTACAGAACCCTGAACCTGGCAGCTCAGAAGCGTCAAGTCGTTTCTCACTACGCAGTGTTCAAAGCTCTGACCGCGTTGAAGAACAAGCTTGTGATTGCGAGTGGCAGCTTAAACGTTACCGTGGTCAACGGAAACGTCTTGGGCGTTGTTCGTAGGTTTGGACTGAGCATCGTGGCGCTTTTGATCAACTTGTCCGATGTTCCAGTCGTAGTAAACGCAAGAGTCAGCATGGGTCTTCCTTCTGACATGGTGGTTTACACCTCCAGTGTTGGTTCCAACATCCAAACGGGTAGCTGGGTTTATCCGATGGCATTGTCTCTCCCTGCCTCTGCCTCCGTCGTCTATACCACTCCCAATCTACCTTGGAACTGACTCGAGAATCCTTTCATCGATTTTCACCGATATCCACCTAGACGCGCTTCTATCCTCGCGTTTTAATATCGTTAATAAATTACTCGATAAATTATGCACCATTATTTAACTATGCCGTCGATACCCTGGATCGCAATCTTCCTTCACTCCTCGCTTATACTTCGACACGCGTAATTCTCGGATAATTCCTCGATCTTCGCGTCGAATAGTTTCTTCGCCTCTTGCTACTCGATAAAACCACGGCGTTCGAAACAGACCATAAACTTTTCACGCTGTTTTGAAGGTTCCGTGAAAATTCAACGATCCCTCGGGTAGCAAACTTGCATAATTATCTGTACCATGAACGAACCCAGGCAAACTTAACTTGGCATAAGCATCGATTCGCCCCGTTCCCAAATTAATCGCGAAAATCCCTTAACGAGATTCGCGGTTGCTCGAAACCAAGCGGTTCAATCGAGCATCCGAATTTTCGCGTGGAAAAACGCAATCTCCGAGCGCGCGTGACGTGTTACACCGGCGGCTGTCGATTCGTTGCCGCAAATTCGCCTCTTGTTTAGAAGTCGCGATAAATAAATCGACGCGTTAATATTTAAAAGGCGAGAAGTTAGTTTCATTTCGCGTCGTCAGTGAATCGACAACTTCGTGATTTTTTAAATCGGGCCGTGGCCGGGAAAAAAGTCGCCAAAAGCATACATTCGAGATCGACCGCAGTCAAAGCGGTCGGTGGAAATAATTAATCAGGCACGTAACCAATGGTGGACATTTCCAGCTGCATATCCGCTATTATAAATTATGAAGGAACGAATCGGGCTCGGTTAAAGTACGCTTCTATTTTTGTTCCCGAATTTTCTCAGCAACGAATTAATCGCTAATTAACTGGCCATTTGCAGATTTAACGTAATCGAGTTATTTAGTCCGCTGAAGCTCGCCGCGCTGTTCTATCGGGATTTTCATGAATTTTCGAATATTCATAGAATAATTACACGGCATTCTTGAGCCGTCACGTTGCGCCGGAGAAAAGAACCACCGCGAGACATTCCATCGTCCATGGTAATTTACCAATTAAACGGCGCCGCGATATCTCGAATGGGAGAAAAATCGGCTTGGCCGGTTCTGTCGGTTAATTTCAGCGTAATGCAAAGTTCTCGATTATTCGCGGGACAGTCAGCTCTATTCCCGGGAATCATTATTTCCGAACGCTTCTGCTTTTCAACCAGTCAACCCCCTGCCGCAGGATTTCACGGTTGAACCCTTCACCCGTAAAGTGCATCTTTTCAGATAGTTAATGGCGTT
>NW_016908822.1:1223043-1229203 GCF_001483705.2 Eufriesea mexicana | reverse complement strand
TTAGAATAAACCAGTCGAATAAGTTGCTCGTGTCGCGTGAACAGCCTGAATTCCTAGAAATTTTCCGTGAAGTCGGTACCCGGAGAGAAAGTGGAGAGCATTGTTTGGTCGTTCTCGGAAGACGCAGCGAGGCAGAGGGGCGGCAACGGCATACCGTTGGAGGCCGTATACGCATACGAGTGCCCGAGTGGAAATTCTCAAGTTTTCATGCAGACAGCCTCCAGTGTGCACCGCCGCGGCGCTGCACCAATCACGTTGAGTGCACATTCTTCAACCTATCCTTCTGTCCCTTGTTCCCGTTATTTCTCTTCCTCTTTCAGACGTCGCCGAGACACTTGGAAAAGATGCGCCCTCGCGCACACCATCGACTTCATTTGCGTACACACACGTTGCACGTATTCGCAGCACGCTGCTCTCGTATCCCGTCGAGAATCGACGTAGACATCTTTTTCTCTCCGTTTCTCTATCTATCGCTCCATCTATCCATCTTCCGTCCTCTCTTGCTCTCTCACCCTCTCTCTCTCTCTCTCTCTCTCTCTCTCTCTCTCTGGATTCGCCTGGCCTTTATTCTTCCGACGCACGAGTTGGCCCGGCGTTCCTCCGCGATAGGATCAATCATGCCACATCGGTGCTTTGTTTCTCTGCCCCTCGGCAACTGGAGAGCAGTTGTCGCGATAAACGATCAGGTACGCCAAGCTGCTCGCTCGATCCTCGAATATTCCATTTTCGTTGCCACCGTGTTCCTTGCGGGACGCGGGCAAGGTAGCAGCGACGACGGGACGCTGGTAAACGGCAAATCCGATATCTTTAATCGTCTCTGTTCCGATACGCGCGACGAGTCATCGGGGTAAACGCGATAGCGATAGCGAGACGTCGGGGGATCTCGTCGGTAGCATTTGACGCGGTTTATGGCTGCCGGTATGACGAGCGGAATAGAATTATCGGGGACAAATTTAATCGGTCGTCGCGAGGTAAAATTCCAGCTTCGTTAACAAAGTGCCGCGAACGGGAAAGTCTCGATCTCGCCGGAAGCTCGGGAACTATATTAAAACGCATGGGGGGAAAATTTCATCCGGGCCAGGTTGCATCGCAGTCATCGTTGGCGTTCCAGCGTGAGCCCAGCAATCTGTACGAAATATTTTGACGGCGAACATCCCGGAAGTCTCGTCTTATTTGCCGCGCGGTAACTCACAGGCTCTTAATTAATTCGCGGCCTCGTCTTCGGGCCACCTTCCTCGCTTTCCGTCCGCGTCTTTCTCTCTTTGCAGTTGCATTCGACGTCTGTTTCCTCCTTCCTTTCATTCCGCGGACCGTGAATTTTCCCCGGAGAACTCGGAACAGCCTTTCAAAGGACTGCCACGCGATGCAATTTCCTTCGCTTTTTCCCCTTTCCTTCTTTGCCTTTTAATTTCATCCCTCGCGAAAGAAGAAGAAGAAGAAGAAGAAGGACGTCGTGGCTGGTTTGGCGCACGCTGCTCGCAAGCCCGCGTGGAACAATGGCTCTCCTTCGATTAATCGCCGCGCATCTCGAAAAGGGAATCGAATTTCGAAAGCGTCGCCCCATCGTCGTAACCCTCGGCGGCCATGGTTATCGGGCGTCGAACGTTGCCTCGTTAGCACAGGAGAGGGTGCATTATCATAAAATCGAAGCACGTAACGAGCTCGCTCCGCCAGCGAACTAAAAATAGCTTAACTCACCCCTGCTCGTGGCGCGAATCCTATTCGGGGGTGACTATCCTTGACTGGTTGAACGAGCCGCCCCGTTGCGCGCTGCACGGTCCGGCGTACCTGTAACGTTCACGCGCACAAATGTACAACCTGCTGGAAAATTCTTCGTCGTCGATACGGATATTGCGAGGTTACGCGTACGGCGGAGAAACGACGCGTTAACTCGTCGAGTCGCGGGGTTTTTCGGGCGTCGAAAGGTAGTAGGATCTCGTATCTGTCGCTTTTGCGTCGATCTGTGTGACGAGGACTTTATCCACCGGCTTTAAAACGGAGATCCATCAACGCGAAATTCATCGTTGCGATCGTGGAGCGGGGCACGCTCGCTCGTGCGTTTTCAAGGATTCAGCGGGCACCTTGCTCACGATTCGGTGATAAGCTATCGTTCTATCGGTAAATAGTAAACAGCGATCCCGATTGTTCTCCCCTGTTTGCCGGCGTGTGAAACGTCCCCCGTGAGAGCGCGGATCGGGCGTGTTGGTTTTGCCGATCGCGGCCGGGGGCAGGTCATACGATATTGACCGGCGGATTTTATACCCGGCCCGAATCCAATTACCCTGAATAATTTATCGGCGAATCAGAAACGTTAATGACATCGGGCCGAATTAAGCGAGCTTTCGAAAAGTGCGGCGACCACGAGTGCCGCGGGAGAATACGCTCCTGTCGCCAATTAGTATTCATGTCGCGGATAAAGTTACCATTTTTACGTCGGACCGCGGCCAGTTCGATTATCCGCGCCGCACGCCCGTCCACGCGCATTCTCCACCGACGCGCCCCTCGATAACTGGCCCGAGTTCTCGCGTTTTTGATTGCTTTTCGATCACCCACCCCTCGACTGCCCCTCCCCCCCGCCCCCGTTTCTCGTGAATCGGCCAACGTTTCCGCAATGACGCGCTTTTTCTATGAAATATTGCACTCCCGTGCCCTTTTTAACCGTAATTGACGTAAAGTACTCCCTCCATCACTCTCTCTCTCTCTCTCTCTCTCACTTTTTTCCGATAGACCACGCGCGATATCGAAAAGTTGTGTTTAGTCGTGAGTGAATCGCGAGTGGTCGCTTCTTCTCGGTCCGGACTGGTTCCTCGAGATCACCCATCATCTCGGGAGTCCATTCCGTAACGGGGCAAGAAGCTTCCCGAAGCGAGGAAGCGATCGTTCAACGTCGTTGACAGGCGGGGGACGCAAAAACTGCGCGACGGATGCAGCGAGCGCGTTAAACGGGAAACGTTCCAGCGGAATTCCGAGAAATCTACCTTCCTGAGAAACGGCTCTAAGTGGCTCCGAAATTCTAGCAGACGCCGATGCCGCTGAAGTATTAGCCGCTATTTATCAGTTAACTTTCCGTTCTGGTCGACACCTCCCCGAGAATACCGCTTAGTCAGGAGCAGTTTGGGTCGGAAGGAGAACAGGAACGCGGGAGGAAGCTAAGAATCGCGCTCGAGAGGAAACTTTCCCGTTCGGGAGAGATATATCTTTGGGCTTCTTTCGTTTGACACCACGGCCGAGGGTCGGTTCCGCAAGTTTTAATGATTCTTGCCAAGCAGACTGTTCCTTCGTTACACGCCGGGAACATGTTTCGCAGGATCGATGGACTCTTCGCGAAACAAACGGCGCGATCCTTTTCGCCGGATCCGGGCCTCGTACGTGTGGAATTTTCGTTCTCGATATTCGCGTCTTTCCCGAGCAGACATTTCGTCTACTAGTCGATCCCGAATACGAATTTAAATTTCCGAGGATCCTGCCACGGCAAATATAACAGCTTTTTCCCTCTGCACGAGAGGTTCTCCGGGGAATCGAAATCTCTCGTGGACATGCGATAACTAATAAAACGCGTCAGTGATTTTTGGTGATTTCCGCACGCGCAAACGTTTTTCATTAATGAAATTCAATTTTTCCCCTGTCGCCTACTTCGTTCCGCTTTTTTCCCTTTTTCACTCTCCTCTATATTTTTCTTTTTTTTCCTTTTTTCCTTTTTTTTTTTTTTTGCCGGGCTAACTTTTGCGCCCACGCGCCTCGATTCGACGCGAGTGATAAAATTGGATCGCGCGTGTTTTAACTCGTTCGCTCCTTCCGAGCATGTTCGTTGCCACGGATTTACCATTTCGCGATCTAAACGTCGTTTTATGCTAATTCCCGCGATCGTCGGATACGCACTCCGGCAGCTATACAGTTCCCCACGCGCGGGTTAATTATTTTACATTGACGTTTAAAGCGGGCTCGAAACAAAATATAACCGCAACATTAATCAATATCGACACGTACACAGTGTGTTAATTAACTTGCTAATTAAAAGCGTCGCGTGACTCGCTCTCTTCGCCTGGACGTGGCAAGAAAGCGTGGGGTTGGAAAACTGGGCTGCGAACGATCGTCGGGAACATGCCGTTTTTAATTCGCCAACATGGCCGTTTGCTTTGTTCGCGGAAAGTTAACGAACTTTCCTATCGCGTTAAAATATTATCAGTCCCGTGGACGCGTCGCCACGGCTCGTTGTCGTAACGTCGTAAAGCAACTTGGAGCCATCGCTGCGCATATTGTCGCTGCGACGCTTTTATGGTTAATAGCGTATCATTTAATTATCATAAACGCGACTGGGCCAGCGAGTTTCCAGGGCGTGGAACTTTTGTTCCAAACGCCCTGTAACGAAGTTACGCTCGCTCGCGTTGAATCGTCTCTCTTTGAACATCGTCGATTGTCTCGTTGGAACGCGACAGGGCAACTTCCGACGAATTCGCTCGACTATTCGGCCTTTCGTTATTTCGTTACGTTAATCACGGATCGACGAGCAGCGCTGGAAATCTCTTAGAATCGGAAACGCGACTTTCCCGATTCCTCCCGCTGCTGTTCCACAGCGGCTTTGTGATTTTTGGCCGACGCAAAAAGGGGCTTTCGAGAGCGATGTCGAGGGCACGGGACAATTTAGAAACGCCGCGTATAGTCGACTCGCGTACCGCGTTGCATACGAACATGCCGGGATAACGAGTCGGTCGAATCCCGAACGATCTCGTGCCGCGGCCGCAAAAAGTCAGCCATCAACAGCGGTGATTTGCGCGGTTCGGTAAAAACGGCATTGTAACACGCGCCGGCGACAAATTCGAGTACGTGTCCGATCTAGACGCAGGCCAGAGGAGAGTGTGTAACTGGACGCAGACGTGGCTAACTGCATTAGCTCCGTTCTCGTGGACCGGAGGGTCCTTTGAGGGTGGTGTGGCAGCCGAATACCAATCAGTTATGTCAATTGGCCCCAACAAAGTAATGAATGGTAATTGCGAGCCGCCATCCGGTCGCACGTCCATCCGTTCGTCTCGCGCCG
Organism: Eufriesea mexicana; assembly: GCF_001483705.2. Classification (NCBI taxonomy): domain Eukaryota; kingdom Metazoa; phylum Arthropoda; class Insecta; order Hymenoptera; family Apidae; genus Eufriesea; species Eufriesea mexicana. The sequence continues at coordinate 1,224,168 of NW_016908822.1, read as the reverse complement.
TGGCGTTTCCACCCCTTTGCCCGATTCCATCAACCCCTGTTCCCTTTTCCATCCGTCACGAGTCGAGCCTCTCATCGATTTTAAATCGTCTAATCGGATTCCATCGCGAACCAGTCGGCCAAAGGGCTCGATAATCACCCACGGGTCCGGCTAAACGACCGGCCAACCTTCCAACCGGCTTACCGGATTCCCATCGCGTCCAGTTTCTCCGCTCGCTGAACGCTCTCCTAGACCTGCACCGAGCTCGCCCGAGTCTATCCTTTCACCCCCTTTTTTGCCCCTCTCCACGTATATCCCGATGGAAACTCGTTTAAATATCGGTTAAGGCAGTGACTGGCTGCGACCCGAGCTCGTTCCAGTTACGGGCGAATAGGGGGGTTGCGTTGCGAAACTCTGTGACATCGTGGAAATTAGGGTTGTCGAGGGATGCGCGCCATGGAGACGCCTGTGATCTTCCCCGGGTGTATGACTCGACGGGAAAATGCACAGCTTTCGGCTGATCGATACGCTTGTCTGATACCCGAAGAATAACACGAGCTTCGGGTTTTACGTCCGATAACTCAGCAACGTTAGTTGCCTCGTTCGCGCGACACCGTGCTTTCCCGCTTTCCAGCAACAACCCCTCAATGGATCCTCGCGTGCGAGCCACGCGCTAATAATTTATTCGCAAGCAGAGATCTCCGACCGCGGCGAGTCAAAATCCGACCGAAAAAAGGAAGGGTTACTAATTCAGCCGGTCTCGTTATTCTCGCATCGCAGAGCTGTGCTTGGCAAAGCGACGGAACACGAGCCGCGCGACAAATACGAGGGAAACCGAGGTTGTGCTCTTCTGTCTACCTGTTATCTGCTAATTACGCACGGCAATTAAGCATCTTGCCTGACCAGCGGTCGCGTGGCTCGGAAAAATGGGATTCTACCTGCATGATTACGCGAGTTCCGTCCATGCGCAGCTGCTCGCGTGTTTTATCGCTGGCAGCCAGGGACACGGAATATCTCTTGATCCTCCGGGCCGCGTTAATGGCTCGGTTTGGCCCCTCTGTCGGACCGATTATTCGATCCTGGTGCTTGTACGAGTCCTCCGAGTGCTCGCCTCTTCCGTCGATAGATCAGTCCACCCCCCCCTCC
>NW_016908822.1:1214428-1222951 GCF_001483705.2 Eufriesea mexicana | reverse complement strand
CCGCCCCGTTCCCCTATGAACGGCCGTTGAAAATCGCGACCGGCTAGAGGGTGCGCGTCTTCTTGTATCTTTTCTCGCACGTTTGGAAGCTGGCCACGTAATTACGCGGGCAGGAATTTATGGTTTAATCGGGGTAATTAATGCCTGCGAGATAATGGGCTAATAATTGTTTAGCAGCCATCTGCGCGAGTGGCACACACGGCCGGCCTCGTTAATTTTAAACAACAGTTTCATTGCGGCGTGCGTGCGGTTTTTCTCCAGGGACTTTTTTGGCCGTCCCAAACCGCCCAGCGGCGGTGATTGCGTTCGGGAGGCGATTTTGTGTACGCGAAAAACGACCACGACTCGTGATGGATTTTCTTTTTCCCCGACAAAATGATCGAATCGAATTCGAGAGTTTTCCTGCCGACTAAAAAGCAACCGACGCTGGCAAAAAGTTTCTTACCTCCCTTAACGAATTCGGGCTACAAAAATACCGCGACCGACGCTGTTCGCCGGACAATCGCCGGTGAACACGATTCCGATTAAGCGGATGCGCAGCACGGGATCGCAATTAATCCGACGATCCGAGCCGCGAAATTACAGAATCGAATTAAATCGTTGTTTACACGGAGCTTTCTTCCAGCAGCTCTCCCTGTTTATCATCGAATTCGATCCAATGCCGCCATATCGGATACGCGATAATGCTCGAGACATCGGCAAACATTGCCTTCAACCCGGTGTTCCGATTGAAATTCCCCGATACGATTCACCGTTTACACGGCCCGACCGCTCGTTTTCGGCGGGGCTTCTATCTCTACTTGCTCAGCCCCATTCTTCGACGCTCGCGCGTCTTGCGGACCATCTTCTATCGGGAGTCGATGTCTCGCCAGGTTTGCCGACACCTTCAAACCCATCCGCGCGATAATGCGCCACCTGAGGCACCAGCCTTTAGTGGTTCCTCGCTGATACTCCGTTCGCCGATAAACATTTCCTATCTTCTTTCCGAGTCGTCTTTATCGCTCTTCGTCTCGCACTCGAGCGAGAGTCGAGTCACAATCTCCAATCTCGCATCTCCAAAAAGTACTCTGGTATATTACCCCTCGGTCAATCGTCTCATCGACGCGTCGAATAATTCCGGCCTGACGTGTCCTACCGACACCTCCTTACCTGCAATCGCGTTTAAACACCGTGATAAGATCTTTGGTTAATAAATCTCGATAAGAACTTTCGCTCTTGATTTTATTCTTAATTTCGGAATGGCGTAAGCGGAGACTCGAGCTTTCCCGTGACGGTGGACTGTCAAAAAGAAGCGTCCCTTCGAACCCCTGGGCAAGGTTATCGTAGGCTCTATGACAGGCAGTCCATTGCGTCGCTCGACCTAGCTTCCAGCTTGTCAATCTTCCTCGAAGCTGAGATAGCTAAGACAGATACCGATGCAGGCTGACGCCATCCAAATAAAGATTCCTCTCGCAACACGGGTTATTACGTCGCGGTTTCTTGACTGTGACACGTCGCGAGAGAGCCCTCGGCGTTCAAGACGCCAACAGCTTAGCAGCTCGACAAAGCGTCGCGTACTCGCAGAATTCCCCAATTAATTCCGCGTTAGTGTCGCGTGCGCAGTCTCCGTCGTTCGAGGAAATTTCGACGTAATCGGGAAGCTCCTGCGTGTCGGAGGTGCAGGGGAGCAGCTGATTTTTCAACCGCGTGGTTGAAATGCCGGCTGAATATAGATCGCGTACTCCAGGCCACGTCTAGTTTCGATCGGGCTGATAATCGCTCGGAGGGAAGCGTCGTTCCTTTGTAGAATATTCTAGGATATGTCGCTCGAGCTCTGACCCAGATCGGAAAAACTTGCGCCGTTCTTTATAGAATGGCTGCGTGATGTATTTAGTTCGTCACATCCGACGTTTTTGTCACGGAGTTTCCTTAAAATAGGGGGCGAAATTTCGCCAGGCAGACTCCGCGGTGTCCTTTCCCGAGCGGCATTGGAATTAAAAATAGGACGCGTCGAATCTGTGAATCCGCTCTGACCTTCGGACACTAGTCTTGGACAAGCCTGGTGGGTTCTGCCAACCTTGACCGTAGTCGTTATCACCTTCGCGTAATCTCGAGCGCCAGTGACGCGACTTTGACGTGCTCTGTCATCTCGGAACGACTTTGACAGTCAACGACTTTAAGTAACCTTGGACACTGAACAAACGGAAGCATCGCATTCGGCATGCCACGGGGAACAAAGTCGATAGTTTCAGTTATCGTAGAGTCTGCGAAATTTCGCGAATTCGCGTTCCGTTTGAACCAACTTCGCAAACTTGCGCGAACTAGCGGAACGCAATTTCGGTCGATGCTGTTCCCGTCTCTCTTCTTTCCTCCGTCGAGTGTGTGTTCGTCTAAAGAGGAAACAAAAATTAACGGGACGAGTTTCCTGTTTTTCCTCTGCCGATTGGCCATCTCGCCGATAACGACCGCGTCATCGAGAAACATACGATACGCGGGGATCGGGTCGCGTTGTCGATAACAAACGCACCGCTTATGCAACAACAACGGAACACGTATAGGTCCGTTTGTCGTTCGATCGAATAAACAATACAGCGAAAAGATCAGAGCGATAACGTTGCCGCCATAGTCGATACCGTATCGCGTGTAGATCTTACACCGACAACGGTGATACATTCGCGTCACACCGCGGGCTTTTAATTGTTTAAAGCGGCTTCCGATCCGCCCTCTCGTCCCGAGCCCTCTAACCCTAATTTTCATTCTGCAATTCAGCCAAGTTATCGACGATCGAGTGTCTCCAATTTGGCAAAGCTATTTGCATATATCGTACAAGGGTTCCGGCTACGAGCCGCCGATTTAAATTTCCCCCGTTACGCCCTGCTTTTACGATGTAATATAATTAGCCAATGTAATTGAAATGCAACCCGATTCCGAGTACCTGCGATATTTCTAATATCGCTATGCAACCGCGTATCGATTGCCGGTTTCTGCCACTGCGAAAATGCCGCATCGAGCCGCGATTAAACACGCGAAAAGCGTTACGTCGCCAATGGATCGCTGGATTTTGCAGCGATATCTGCGCAACATTGCGGTCGACTACAGCGTCGGATACGCGAAACTGCGACGCGATAATCCGTTTTAAAATCGCACCTAATTCGTGGCCAGTGTTTGCTCGATGAAAGCAAAAGCGAATAAACCAGTGCAACAGATTTTTACATCTATCTCGATCACGGTAAACATTGCTCCAACGGGAAACACGGAATTGTACGTAACGTTATCGCGACAGCTTTTTCTGCTTACAGTAAATACCGCGATATCGCCGCGGAACGGTAAAGCTCGGGATATTTTTTATCTTCGCGCGGCGTTCGCGAAATTTCGCGAATATCAATTGTCCGTTCGCGCGAGAAGCGTGTACGCGTCGCTGAAACACGCGGCTAGAAATTACGGCAACGTATCGAGCGCATCGACAGTCTCGTTTCTTAATGGAGGAACAAAGAATCGGATAGTATTTTCAGCCGTTTGACGGAAAGCACGCTGTTCCCGGAGTGCGCGTGTCGTTTCTTTCCGCGTTGCGCGCGTTCGAAAACCGACCGCAATGGATTTCGCGGATGGAGATTCGGCTCGTTTCGAAATCGTAGTTCCCTTTTACGCGTGCCGTTTGCACGGGTCTGATCCTCGTAGCTGGAACCACTCGCTGTAGCCCATAAACATTGATTTTATCGAGCTGCGCGAAGCAACGTACGGCGAAGCGATTTAAAAGCGCGCGACAGAGTACATCGAGATTTGTTTCGATCAAAAGAGGCGAATCTCGATGGAAAGTCAGGCAATTCCGAAACCTGCCGAATTACGAATTAACGATATTATCGCCGCGGAACGCGTTTACCTCGACCACTGGCGGATTCAGGGTGGACGTCGTACTCCGTCGCGCTGTACCTGACCGAGCAGGACGTCGAACTTGGCGTAAGTGGGGTCCATAATAAGAAAAGATTCCCTACGACACGGGGACCAACCGTGTATAGATCGACAGACGCGTAGGTGTGTGGGAGACACGCATACGTAGCACCTGGTACCCGGCTAAAACCGTGGAAAGAGCGACGAGACTGGAGGTAAGTGCAGTCGTTCGCCGGCAATCCCCCATCGAGTAGCGGGGTTCGTGTAAAGTGCTCGCAAATCAGACCCGATAAAATGGTAATCGCGGCCTTGGAAGGAGCGGCGTGTTAGTTGATGCTGGCGAGAGAAAAGAAAACGGGGGTGCGAGGTCCTCGCCCGTCCACAATTTCTTCCGACACGCTGCCAATCAATGCTGCGGCGGAAAGTTCCCGCTTTTAAGAACACGCCACACTCTGCACGAGCTGCACGGGAAACGTACCGACGCTTTCCAAGGCTTCTTTCTGCCTCTTCTCTTCTCTCTTTCCCCCCTTTCCTCTTTATCGTCCCCTTTTTCCTCCCGGCTGCAGGCAAAGAATGGTTATGATGGCCGTGATGGATGCGTGTTCGGGGATTGTTTGTCCATCGGAATTACAGACGACGCGCCGTGGAACGCGAGTGCGAACGACTTGGTAAACGTGGTCGCGAAACGTGGTCCAAGGAAACGTTGGTCTACGAACGAGTCGGCGGAAATATAGAGGTCCGGTTAAGTAGCTAGCTACAAATTGTACCGGCATGGAGAAGGCGGTAACGGCTACTCCTTCTCGCGTTTGTTCGCGTTTCTTTCGCGACCGAATGAAATATCGCGCAGAAGTAACGAAAGATGAACGCGGATTGCGGAAAAATTTTCGAGAGAACGAATAACGTTCGGCTGGAGCACGGTAGCTTCCCGAGTCTGCTAATCCGTCTACCACTACTACTGAACCTGTCTTCTCTCCTTAAACTGCGAGCAATAGATCCGTCTGGTTCTTCGAACACAGCGAAATACGATCCCCACGATTCCGTAGGAAATTCTACGCGAAATTCTGCTCGAACTTCTAAAATTCGACCGTCTCGGGAGAATTCGAACACGCGATCTCCTTCCGGATAGCGAAGTACGATTTCTATTACCCCGCAAACGTTATCCCGGCCGTTTCCGGCAAGCCAGCCTCGCCTCTCTTGTCAACAAATTCGCCCGTGCTGGCAAGCAAGCAACTCGCGATTCCATCCGCTTACACCGTCAATACCGAGTAATAAAATAAACCGAACGGGTTAACATAAATATCGTGGAAATTCGGGAAAATCCGCGGCACAGCCGCGAATTCCGTTTCCCTCTCGGTTCTGCAAATTTCGTGTTAATCTCGAGGCGCGTGGATCGAGCGGCAAGTTCCGTTCGGCAACTATTTCGCTGAATCCAATGCGAAATTCGAGCAGCCGGTACACGTAAGGAACGGTAGGTTGGCAACATCGGTACGGCAAGTTGGACAAGTTCTATCGGCGGTCGGGTTAACGCGTGCATCTATATGCGGCGTGCATGCAACGCGTTGCAGCGCGAGCTGCTGCACGCGCGTGTCGAGCCCGCAGATCGGCCAGGCTATGACAATCACCGTCAAATTGCGCGCGACGCGAAACAGGCGTGGCCCCGCTCGGTTAACTATAACTAATTCCTTGATAATTGTCGGGGCTTTGATCTGCACGTCAACACCCAGTTTCCGGTTCGGCGAGATCGCTATTTAACCACGCTGCTCGTTCGTGACAGCCTTTGCGAATTTTCCCCCCCATTTTTCCGTTCTCCCCGCCGGATCCCCGTCATTTTCTTCCTTCCCCGTTTTCGAATCATCGAATTGCTCCCGTTTCGAACCCGTCGTTCCGAAGAATCCCGGAAAATTATTTTCCGTTTTTCCTCCGAGCACATACCACGTCCGATTCGAAATGCGATTACTGCGATATTAAAAGCGAACTCGGATGGTACAAATTTTTAGAAATTTTCGTATTTAAATCGGAACGTTGGTTAGCGCATTCGAAATCAGTGAACTCGATTAACCGGGAAAAACCAAGAGATGGAGATTTGTTTCTGATTCAGAAAGTTGAATATCCAGCGAGCGCGTTTTGCTGTTGAAATTTGGAAAAATTGCAAAGGTGTTTTCCCTTGCAGAATGGGGATTACCCGTTTGATGTTATCGTTGGATAACAAGGATTATGATAATAGCAATAATTTTCCGACGTTTAGAACGATCGGCTCGGAGATAGTCGGGCTTGTTGGTAAGTTATAGAGACAAAGTGCGAAGTAAATCTCGGTGTCTTACGATGAAGATATAAGAGCGTTCTAGTTAGCGAATTTATAGTTTATCGTTTCCTGATATTTTAAATATTAATGGGTACTTTGTCAACGTGTCGTCGGGAGATATACGACGATGGGACGATGCTCGTAGATTAAAGCAACACAGGGATCGGTATATTTCACCGGCGCGAAAAAACGCGCCAAGCCGCTTTGGTATTTGTATTTTTCGCGCGGCGGGGAAGCGCGCGAGGAAATCGAATGAAAATACCAATTTCGCCGGAAGCCACTTGCTCCTATCATTAGTCTAGGGTACGGAAAATTCGCCGATATTCTTATCGAGCACTTTAATTCGATAGCATTCGATTCTTCGCCGATGGATCTTTGACCTGAATTTTCCACGATAAATTCGTTTGCCCGCAGCAGTAACAGGTTCGAAGGCTTCATTTGTTCGAAGTTTCATTCTTCGAGGGTGGAAAATCGAGGTGTCCGTGAGATAAAGAAAGAGAGGGAGAGAGAGAGAGAGAGAGAGAATGATAGGTCGAGAGAAAAAGTAGACGAAATTGATTTGCTAGTAGAAACTCGAGTAACCAGGATCTAGACTTACGTGGCACATTTTTCGCATTCCGGGAATATTTTTGTTGAAAATAAGATACGTTTTAACGTATCGAATATACAAAAATGAATCTGTCAAAGAGAAATAGACATATCTTTAAACTATGAAGTGTAAAGTGTTTATTTTACACGTTAGATAAGAATTGGGGGACCGGGACGAGCTGCGATCGCATACCCCCTCATTGTCCTCACTCTAGATTTGACTCTCTGCTAGAACAGATATACCTTCCCTGAGAGAAATAATACAGAACATTATAATATAACATAACTATTTCTTTTACCCATAATCCCAATAATTTTCCCCGTTCGGCAACTGAATTTCATCTCGCTCGATAATCGTGCTCCGATATCGTTCCGTTCGTTAACGAAATTAAGATCGGCCATTTTGTTATTATTTTTTATTTTTTAAATAATCCACCTGGAAAATGCGCGATGTAACAACCGGAATATTAATTGGAAAGAAGCCATTGCCGGTTCGGAGAAATGAACTCGAGCCGTATCAGATATTATAAATACCGGGTCTATTTATCGCGGAAGCGGAATGCCCGATCCATCTTTCCGTTTCGATTCCATCGTTGGGAATTCTCATCGATGAAGAAGTGCTTTTTAAACGCGCTCCACGGGCAGAGCGAGTTCTGGCGTAACCCGATCAGAGGCAATCGGAAGGGACGTTTATCAAGGCGAATTGCTTTCAATTGGGACGGAACGAGTCGGCAGAGAAACAGGCTCCTCCTTATCTAAGCGAGAATTTCCGAATGACTTGATACAAATGGGGCCGTGGCTTCTGTCACGATTTCGCGGGAATGGGACGGAGATAGAAGTGGCCGGGCGTGGATGGCGGTCCAGGGCGAACGTTCGGGAACAGTTTCGCCGGATGAGCCTCGTGGATCGACCGGAAGCGTTCATCGACGGGTCCGGTCTAATGCGTTCGCGGCACGTGCTCCGCCTATATAGTTTATAGGCTGCGCATAAGTTTCATACGCGTCCTCGTACGTAAATTTCACAGCGAAGGGTGACGACGGGACATCCCCGGACGAGAGTACCGATGAAAATTTTACGCCCCCCCCGTTCTCGTCGCGCGACTGCGCGTAATTTCGCGTAATTTTCCTTCGTTGCTAATCGAATTTACCGTTTTACTATTTACCAACGCCTGCACGCGAACGGAACGCGCGTTAAGGTACTATTATACGTACCGGCCGGTGCATAATTATGCCAAGTGGTAACGCAAAGCGTTAATAACCGTTAATCCCGGGGTCACGTTCGATTACGTAACGTAAGGGACAGGTTTATATAATCGAGAAATTATTTCGCTGATCGATCATCGAACGGTGGCGAGCCGTTCGAGTTGCCGGCGATTTAGGTCACTCCGGTTACATTTCTGGCTAGGTCATTTTGTTCGGTGTGCCGCATGTTTCAGCGGATGCACGCTACCAAGTCGATGAAATGTCTGTAATTTCCGGCCACTATCGATCCTTATGTTTCTGCCCAAGGTATGTTTACAAGAATGGCGGAAACCTGGATGGAGAATCTCGCCGGTTCCCCAAAATGGAACCGCATCGCTTTGTCCGGGGGTCGTTCCAGACACCGGGGAATCGATCCCGCTCGCCCTGGGCCGTTCTCCATCTCGCGCTATCGTCCAGGATCTAGGATAGACGGGTCCCTCGACGCGGATTCTTCAAGCCGCGAAGTAGCGATCGGTCACCGGTCGCCAGAATCGTGCGAATAATCGCGGGGGGGGGGGGGGGGGG
>NW_016908822.1:1200468-1214189 GCF_001483705.2 Eufriesea mexicana | reverse complement strand
GGAGGAGGGGGAAATTACGGCGAACGTATGAAAGTGACAGCGGATTATCGAGCGTTAAAACGTAGGAACGCGATCACCGGTATTATACGGCATAATCTCGATCGATCCCGCGCGAACGCCCTATAATTCACGATTCGAAAACGCGCAGTCAGCCCTAACACGATAACTAGGCACAGCGGGCCACGATCGAATAATGCGACTAGCTCCCTATTAAATTCCCGGCTAAAACGCGCGAATACAGCGTTTATATTTTCCCAGCGTGGAATATTCATAATTCTGGCGGCTTCGACCGATCCAGGAATTATTTACCGACCAAATTGCCCGGCCACCGCTTCCGAGATATTATCTCATGGCCAAATTGGCCGCCATGGGAGTGGTGTTTAAGGGGCATCGAGAGAACTCGAGGGTTCTTGTTCCCCTCGCGGGAGACGCTCGCTTTCGCCGAGCGAATTACGTGCCGTGTAAACAGGCCACGGAATTGTCAGATGCACCATCCGCTCCCTTACGCTTCCGGTATATATGTACCTATATATCGATTACCGAAATTCGTCGGATTTCGCGATATCTCGTGAAATATCGCGCGAGAAATCCTACGGAATGGCCCTCCACGATTCTCTCCCCCCGATTTAATTCTCCCTCTCGCTCGCCCATTCTTTTCATACCTTTCCCAACAGTGTTCCAATCTTTTCCTCTGCCGTTCAATTTGTTCCAGCCTTCGTCCTCGAGGCGGCAAGTAGCCGGCTAAGTAAGCTGAAATTTGTTTGCAGCGAAATCGATAAATCGTCTGCCTAAAATTAATCGGGTCGGCGTTCCTCCATGCCGGGGATTCAATTATACAGATTCAATTACGCGACTGATACTTCAAATAATCGGCCGAATGGAAGACAAAATCGATCATAGGTTGCTTTAGCATTCCGAGATCGTTGTACCATTCCGAATTAAATTCAATCGGTTCGTCGTGAATCAAACGACCCGATTGCCGGCTCTTTTGTGCCTCGTTCGATCGTTTCTTTCAATCCAGTTCCGCAACTACGAATTTACTCCCGTCCCCTCGACTTTTCGTCTACCGTCGCGACGTTGCCCCCGCCCCCCTCCCACCGCCCCCCTCGGGTTGCGGGCTAACAGCACCGGAAAGGTACCTACTATCCGATCGGCTGGGTAGCTCCGTGCAAAGACAAACGATAGAGAGCCACGTCACGTAAATAGAGCATCGCGGCTACTTTGACGCGGACTGTATTCCCGACGCTATCGAGCACGGAATTCCTCTGTCGAATCGGACGCGGCCCGTATCTTTCCACGGAAAAAGCTTCCTCACGCCGTTGCTCTCGATTCCCGCGAGCCACGCTCGCGCGACGATTCAATTTTTGCATAAAAGCGACACGATAGAGCGCAATTTACGCGGCGCCACTTGTCCCGCGGTCAAGACAGTAGGAAAAAAGGCTTTACGTTCTTCCGACACGGCCTATGAATAATGCAGCAGCTGGAACGTAATTCATGAAATTCAGATGTGTTTATATAACGAAATTACGTATTAAATTTCGCTTATTCCATTATTAATATTCCGCAGCAGGCGGATTCCCGTCCCCTCCGCTGCCGGATAAAGTAGCTCGCACGATTTGAATAATTCCAGAATTCCATCGATCAAGCACAACTGCCGGCATACTTTTCGATCAAATTGACATTCTCCGGAAGTCCGTTGTATACGTAGCTTTGCCGGTAAATATTTCGCCATGCTCCGGCCATTCTTCGCTCACAAAGCGAAAGCACGTGCAATCGGTTCGAGAGAGAGAGAGGGAGAGAGAGAGAGAGAGAAGGGAAAAAATTCTTCCGGGGTACCAGCAGCTCTACCGACCAACCCCCTCCCCCCGCCCCCCACCGTGAAATAGACACGAATTCTCGCGCATTCGCCGTATGTGACTGTACTCGCGATCGACGTTATCATTCGACACAGTGTACGTACGTCTGCCTGGATCGAACACCCTCGCGTGCCTCGGCGATCGATCGAACGATTTCATCGAATCTTTCCAAGCTCGCGTACGTTCTTGCCTCGTACCCCCGTCTCTGTCCCTGTTTGGGATTGGGATTGAAAACGATAATCGCGCTGCGGAGTGTCGGCGTTGTTTCCAGCGAGCGATCTCGCTGAAATAAATCAAGGAATAAACGGGCAGAGGGGAGAAAGACGGAGAAGAGGGAGTATCGAGGCGGCGGAATTGGCATTAAATTGCAGAGGAAGGGTGGACGGAGGTGGTGGAGGAAAGAGGTCGATCGTCGTTAACGAAGCGCAAACGAGTGGAGCAAACAGCAGGATCGAGACGGGGGGGCAACACGGGGTGGGAAACAATGACTGCAGGCTGCTTGTCGCTCGCTGCTTACTTTTCAGCCAATTCGAGCGCGCCGCCGTTTCCCCGGGGGTCGGCAACTTCCGGATAAATCAAATATGTAGGAGACGCGATGGCCGTGAAAGGGGTGGGTCGTTGCACGGTAGAAGTAGGTTGCAAACTCTTTGTCGAAGGTTCGCGCGCGATGTCTACACCTCGAACGCGATAATGTCGCGTGTAATTAATTCGACAGGGTTTGCGTCACGTTCCAGCGATCGTGGGTTCGATCGATCCCGTTCGCTTGCTTGCATGGGTTTGCGGAATATGGATTTCGAGTTTCGTGGGGTTGCCAAGCGAGCGACGATGCCTCGATAATGGCGCTTATTAAGGCTGATCGAGGTGTGGCTGATCGGAAGGAGCTGGCTGCCTTCGTTCCCTCCTGGAGCTCGCTCCCTCGCAGGAATAGCGCCGACGTTTTACTCGATCGCGTATGCATACGTACGAGTGTACCGTGCGCTCGAGTTTCTGCCTGATTCGTGCTTCCGTCTACGAAAACGATTGTATCCCGATGCTTTTGTTCCTCCACCGTTATACACCCGTTATCCGGCGTTAACGCGGATCATCTCGGACGAAACGGTGGGGTAAACGTTTCGAAAAGCGGAACGACGATGGTAAACGCGATTCGAACGGTCGTAGAAATTTCGAGTGGAAACGGAAACTGACAGCCAACGAGTTTGGCCAGATGACCAAGGAAAGAGCGGGAAATAGTCGTTCGTCTTGGGTAACGAGGATTCTCGAGACGCGTCGCGCATGCATTTTTCCCTGTTTACGCGACAATTCTCCTTTCAGAGGAAGCGCGCGTTGATTCGGAGTACGCGACGCAGCGCGGTGATATCGTGACTCTCTCGTCTCCGTACACATCGTCATTTGCGATATTACAGTTCACAAACTGTCCGGCAGCGAGGTCCTTTGAGATGTCATTGTTCCAAAGCAGTTCCGTGCAGAATCGTGTGAACAAAAGGGGGTCGTGTTCACTGCAGGTTGTTTGCGCGATAACGGTATCCGTCTGTGCCGTTACTTCGCTGCCCTGTATTTCAGTGCAACGGATCAGTTAGCGAGAGGAAAAAGGGAGGAAAAGGGAAGGGAAGAAAGGAAAGAAAAAAGGGAGAAAAGGAGGTTGAGTCGCTGGGGTATCGAGCTCGTTTTAATGCCAGAGATTAAGGGACTTTTGATTCCTCGAATCGACAACAGGGAGATCGCTCTCCTTTCGCCAAGTAATTACGAGATCGAAAGATTACGTTTCCAGCGTTTGTAGAAATTTATATCGGACTCGTTATCGGGGGAAGGGTCTACCTAAATTTTTCTCCGCGGATTTATCGATCGGTTCCCCGACGTGGAGTAAATTTCGCCCAGATCGGATAAAACCGACCGAAATCGAAGATTAAATCGACGCGGGGGCGATCTAAAGGCAAATAAAACTAGCGAAATGTATCGTGTATCGTTGGACAGCGTTAACTAGGAAATCCGATATCCTCGGCGAAAACTAAAATAAAAAATCACCGTGTATCGAGTACACGGTGAAAAGAGACACAAGCAACAGGGTCGGATTATCGGAACAAAGAGCTGTAACAACACAGAAATTCGATTTTCCGCGGGAACCGAAATAAAAATTTCACTAAAATTTAATCGAAGCCGATGCATCGTTCCAAGCCTCCGTTTCACGATGGAAACCACTTGAAATTGCACCTTTTCCGCAGAAAGCTCGATATTTCCAGTCCCGAGCAACGCCACCGTTCCGCGCCGAACCTGTGTCTCGATTATTCGCGACGACTATAATTCTCTCTACGACGAAACGTCCGGAGCCTGCACGTACTTCCGGTCGAATAAGCCGCAGCGAAAATTACGCGAAATCTTACCGGAGAACCGGTAAGCTCGTCTTTCACGGGAGGGCAAACACGAACGACCCGAATTCTCCGTGTATTTTTCGACTATCTTGCATCACCGGACAAAAAAACCGGTTGCACGGCGGATTATACGAAGAATCACGATGCTCGAGTCGCGTGAAATCCGAATGCGACCAGCTATATCCAACGAGGAAAGCAATTTTCGAGATTTTACGAATTCCTCGAGAGCTTCGGTTCGTCGTGGCGGCGCGCGATGGCCGCTCGCCTAAGCGCGCAAGTTGTTAAAGTTTTTACAAAAAGCAATTATCGTCCGACTAATTTTTGTTCTTTCCGTCGGTCGTTCTCGTAACGCTGCGTCGGTACTCGCGCGATAAAGAACCGGCCGTGTCCACGGGGAAAAGAAGCCTGAAAATTGTTTCTTCGCCAACTTTTAATGGAAGATAATTACGCGGCGGCCGCGCCGCGTGCCTCCTCCCGAGAATATTTCTATTTCGAAAATATAAATCCGTTTAAAAGTTGCATCCGACGGGTTCGTCTTCTTTTTCGCGCCTGTTCCCTACAGCCGCCGCATTAAGCGGCCGTTGCGATTCGAATCGAATGCGTAACCGCGGCGGCGGAGCTGCAACTTTCGCGGAAACTTCCTGTTCCGAGACTCGATTAGAAGATTCGAGGCAGCACTCGTTAGGCCGGCGATTTTTCCTCAATTTCGCTGAAATATCACGGCAACGATATTTCAGGTCGAGGTAGAGCGCCTCGCGGGCGTGTGCCTCGGCAATTACCGCGGACGATACAGTCGCCGTGAATCACGCGAGACATCGTAGATCGCGAGGATGATTTATCGCATTTGCATTGCAAGACGTTTGAAAAAGCAGAAGGAAATTAGACCTCTAGGTATCTCTCGATTAATTGCTCGCATCGATCGAATAATTGCTCTGCTCGTCGGTCGATCGAGCGAAATTCAGAGCGTATTAAAAGCGGGGGGATGCGTGGACGGGGACGCGGGTTCGAAAAATCTCTGGATCATCCCTGGTACCATCGTCCCTGCTTCGAGTCGAGCCGACTCGCGTTCGAGTTCGTAGCTTAACTCGGCTAAGAGCCGCGGAGTTGACGCAGCCGATGAAACGGTCGGATTAAAAGGAAAGATTAAGCATCCCGTCGGTGCGTACCCGGAATGCGATAAATATTACGTTCCGCCACGTAACCACCTCTTCTTCTTCCTCTTACTCGCTATCTATCGCGACATCGCAATATTCCAGAATGGCCGATTAGAGTGAGTAATTCGCTTTAATGCACGCCGGCCGTCAGAGAGAAAAGATCGGTGTAAAGATACACCTAAATACTCTAGCAGGGGTGCTTAGCCGTCTCGCAGCTACTTAGCGCGAGTTTTATCGAAATGAAGTCATTATACAAATGCCCCGGACTGAATCGCGGGAAATGCACTCGAGCTTGATAAATTCGTTTCTCGTTTAATCACGCGCCGCCCCCGGCTCGCGTGTAGCGCCACCGATTGATCGATAATCCGTATCACGACAGACGCAGCACACCTTTTCACGTGCTTCTTGCGAGATTTAATCGATTCCGGACAACTTGGGAAATTATTCGACACCGAGGCCGAGAACGATCCCGCTTCCGAGTCGAGCAATAACCCGGCCTGCTCCTCCATACGTTATTAATTCGCGTATCATTCTATTAAGAGCCGGATGCGCGTGTTATTCCAGGCTTTATCTGATTCAGCCTAGCGATCGTGGAATTTTTAGCCAGTCAACCGGACCATCGTTAATCACCGCGCTAAGCGGACGCCGCGAGAACCATCTGAAACGTATCTGATCGCGCGAGTGTTGGCATCTTAACATTTAGGTCGAAGCAACGCGGTCGAGTGTCCGACTACCGAGTCGTTCTTTATTCATTAATCCGTCTGCTTTCTTTCTATCTTCCCACTCGGCACCTAATGGTTTTCCGCGAACCTCGAGATTAAAAATGCCTTAACGAGGCACGGCCAGACGATCGGTCATCTCGAGTGGCAAAACCGCGCCAAGCTCTAGATCGTCTACGGACGATTAACCGTTTATCTCCCGGTCGCATAGTCTTCGCGGAGAATTCTTGCGACGGAATGCGTCGATATGACAGATGGATTCGCGCGGAACATCATTTGGCGAAGCTCGGTTCGAGACCCGAGCAGACGCGGAGGGTGCGAGAGAGACGCGCGAGTAGTCGAAGCGAATGTCAGGTCACGACGAGTTTGTCCGGTTTCGCGAAAATAGCCGTCCGGCGAAAAAGCCGGGAGGAACAGCCGTCGGTCGACTAGCTCGAGCTAATCCAATCAGAAACTAATTTTACGCTCGCCGAGCCGGTTATTATTGGCCGTGTTGCTCGCCTGCGGACCTAAACGACTCTCGTAGCCCTTGGCGCGAGCTGGAACCGAGCTGGAACCGAGCTGAACCTCGACAGTCGGCGAAACAGTGCCTCGTAAGAGGCAGGCAAATGAGATTTGACGGATGTCCCGGCCTGCGAGAGCCACTCCGTCGCATTAGTACCGGCTGTCTGGCTGTCAGAGGGGCAAGAGGCGTGGTAATTAGTCGGCAGGAACTTTGACGTCTGTAGACGGATCGCGTCGTTGCTGGTGCGCTCTCTTTGCACGATTTCCACGTGCGCACAAGCGTGGCACCTCTCGTTTCACGGGGAACACAGGGGTGGCGTAGGGTGGTCGCAAGGGTACTCCCGTTCGCGTTCCCAACGAGCCGTTGAACGAAATCCGACGGGAAACGCGATACCCGTCGCGCGGCACGCGGCTCGACGTCGACGTCGACGCTTTGGAAAAAGCGTCCGTTTTCTCGGCTAGTCGAGGAGCGAACGAGCCCGGTAATCGTTCACGAGTGCGCGATCAGAGATGCCGCGATTTCGATCTCTTCGTTCGAAACGTTCCTTCGAAATTCTCCACGATTCTGGTGGAAGCTGCGCTCGGATCGTTGAAACGTCTGGTTGATGGATCGGGGGATGAATCGCGTGGATCACGGAGGCGATTAAAACGGCCGTTCAACGCGTAGGCAACTCGGGATTTGCGATGCCCGTTGGCAGAGCTACGACTTCGGGCTTCTTTCCGTTCTCGTGATTTTCACACCGGAAGTTCGTGGATTCGCGGTGTTAACTTGTCTTGTAAGTTACGATTTAACGCGCGCGAAATACGCGGACGCTTGGATTTAGGAAGCGTGTAATTCACGGAACTCGGGTAGCGGCGTTATCCTCTTCATTCCTGACTAATCCTCATTGCGGTTCTAAGCGTTCCAGTTCTGCATATGTCTTCGT
Source organism: Eufriesea mexicana (assembly GCF_001483705.2). Taxonomy (NCBI): domain Eukaryota; kingdom Metazoa; phylum Arthropoda; class Insecta; order Hymenoptera; family Apidae; genus Eufriesea; species Eufriesea mexicana. The sequence goes on along the minus strand of NW_016908822.1, from coordinate 1,206,664 downwards.
TTCGGAGAGCCGGGCGTCAGACGCGGGCCAGGAAACGCGACTCGTTTTGTCTTTGACAGGGGAATATCATGCAAATGGACAAGCGATGGGAATGGTCTGGCGGGGATGCCCGAGATGGGATTGATATTATAATTCGGCAGGGTAGTGTTTCTTAAACTTTATCGCGTCGCGATGCCGTATCGGGAATTCCACCGTCTATAATTTGTCGTGCTGAATTATGCATGTAAGCGCAGGGAGCGCAATTTCAATATTTGCCAGCAGATCGATATAACGCTTTTCGTTGACTTTTACGGCGTTTAACCGCGCCACACGGCGCGCCGAAAGAACCTTTGCATAACGCCGATAACGCCGGAAAGTCGAGTTTGCGTATTCGTTCCCTTGACCGTAATTTCGCTGCGTGCGGATTAACGCGATCGAGGGGGTAAAATCGAAAACGTCTCGCCGCTGTGTCGAACGTCGTTGGCTCGTCGATGTATCGAGCGACACGTAAGAAAGATCGGTGGAAGCAAGGAAGGAAGGAAGGAAGGAAGCTGCGCCGTTTCTCTCGGCACAGAGTCGCGTTTGGCCAACAGCTTTGTTTATTACGGCATTTCCCGCACGACCAGTGCAATTTCTACGGTCGTCGCATGAATATGCAAAATGTACGTTCAAATAGCTCGATGGCGAGCCGGCTAGAGAGGAGGGAATTACAATTCTAGCGGAACGTTTTCGAAAACGGGACACGGTGCAACCAAAACTAGCGAGTACCGGTGCAAACTATGTTTTTATTGCGCGCAAATTCACGATGCGGCTTGGCCTGACCCGGCGCGTATAAATCGCTCGGCCGGTGTTGATAAATGATATTTTGATTTGCAAATTTCCGGAACGTCAACCGTGTTATTTTCGACCGTGCTTTCATCGGCGAAAATCGAGAGAAGTATATCGGGGGGGAAACGCGAAAACGCTGCGGAACACGCGGAAGAGAAAGAGAAGGGCGTATCGATCTACCGATTTTCCTCTGTTCGAAGCTCGAGCTCTTCTGTTCCAGCTTCGCGTTCGTTCGTTCGTTCGTTCGCGTCTGTCCGACGACGTTCGCCGGTAGCTGGTATATATTTACGAGTTGCCCCTATCGTCGCCAAGTTGCCGAGGAAACTTTCTTAATTATCGAAGGATGAACTATAAAGTGGTAAGTTTTTCGGGGTCTGGCCGGACAATCGAGCGTCGGGCAGTGTCCGTGTGCGGGGTTGCGAGCGCGATTTTTCCCCGGCGCGGCCGCAAAGAGGAAGCGGGCGCGAAATTAAAGAGCGGCTAGAGAAGCGAGAGCACGGCTGGAAAGGTCGGCGAAGCTAGAGAAGCGAGTAGCGAGAGGGAGGCGAAATCTCGCGGCAGTCAGCATCCGCGAGGAATAGATCGTGCTCTGGTGGGGGTACATTATAATGAAATCGGTTTTCGCTTAGCGCGCTTTCAAGCAGCCTTTATTAAATCTGTGATTCCGCCGTTTTCCTTTCCCTCCGTCGTTTTTTACTTCTCTCCATCTTTCCACGGCTCTCGCTCTCCTCTTTTTTTTTCTTTATTATTCCCGACTTCATTCTCGATAGACGGCGAGAGGGAGAGGGAGAGAAAGAGAAAGAGAGGTGAGCAGGTCTTTCGAACTGTCTTTCATCCCCCTACCAGAGAGCCGGCCCTGCTCGTCTTCCAGAGGATCTTGGCCGGATTTACAATGGGAATTCGTATTATACTTCCCGGCCTTTCGCCTGTTTCCCCGGCGGATTGTCGTCGGAACGACGAACAGAGCCGCGAATATACGACTCGACGAGAGATTGTGCCTGACTTGCGATTTTTATGGTCTTCCGGCTCGAAAGAGGGAAAAATATAAGCACCGAGGCTCGAGAATATTCCGCGGCAGGGCTGGTTGTAATAACTTATTAAAAGCCGGGAACTCGACACGGAAAGAAGCTTTCCACCTTTTATCGGCTGAAACAATCCTCTTTTTCAGCCGCGGACTAACCTTTCGCTGACACGGCTCGAGAATTACGCTTTCACCGACAGGCTAGTTACACGTCGCCGTCGCCTTTTCACGCTGCTTCGATGGCCACGAATCGGGGAAGGATAAAGAAAAATCGAGGCAAGTCCCCCTCCGACGAGAGATTTCACCCTCGGCCTCGCGCAGGTACGAGCCGAAATTCCCCGGGGCAGAAATCGCGCAATCCGCGGCAGCTAAGTGTCGCCGGAACAACGAGTTCGCTTATTGAATTCGCCAGTGATTTATGCATATCGGGGGTGCCGTTTGTCGCTTTCCAATTTGCGCGTTTACACTGCCACGTCTGCGCGCGCGCCCCCAACGTGCAAATCATTTCGGCAGGCGTGGAAAAACAGCGGTGCAAATCTGTAGTTTCGTCGCTGCAGACGGTGCGTTTCCAAGGATATGAAAACGTAAGCCGATATTAAACGGCGGCTTAACAAACTTTTATTAAAATCCAATGAAGCCCGATCGGTTCGCGCCGCTATCGCCGAGAGCGTGCATGGACAACGGAAATCGAATTAGCTCGGCCCGAGGACGTCGTTGCTTTTTAAAATTCCAAGCCTGACGACAACTGCCGGATGCCGGACACACGTGCACGAATACATAAATAACAAAGTCGAACGTGTTCGTTATCGCGAGATGACGCGACCATCTAACGCCCGCTTTTTCCATCAATTTCCTTTCGCCGCGACGTCAAAGATTTTTGTCGCTATCTCTAAACCCAATAATTCCCGCGTCGTCTCATCCTGTTTTCTTTTGTTCGAAAACTCGCCCATTTTCTCACCCGTTTTCCTTCGACTGTTTTCGTATGTTTTACGAGTGACACGTATGCACCGGGAACTGGATGTATTTTGTTAGCTTTTCGAGCGTGCTGCAAATTTTTTTAGATCGTTTTCTTTTTTCCTATATTCCTTTTATCATGGCTTTTTATCGATGCCAGAGTAGTGTCGCGTTGTATGTGGTATCAGAGATATATTTCCCGATATCCATCGGTTTTTTCCCAGTATCTCTCTCTCTCTCTCTGCTCTATGCAACGCACCGCACAGATTTTTTCTTAACGAACCATTCTCGAAAGATTTACAACGATACGTCGAAGCTTTTTCTTTTTTCGAGTCACGTATCTTTCGTGGAAAATTTTTTAATAACCTTTTTTATCGAATTTTCTTCATTCACTTGCTCCTCCTCTCCCTCTCTCTCTCTCTCTCTCTCTCTCTATATATATATATATATCTCTTTTCCACTGGCCGTGATAGAATACCAACAGGGTACTCGTGAGAAAAAACGGTAACACGCTTTTTCATCAGGAAAACAACATCGGGGATTCGAACTCTCTATCGGGTTGCGAAGCAAGCACTCTACTCGCTTCGCTATCCCGTTGGCCGCTATCGCGTATCAATTTATTCCCATATACGGTGTACGTTCGTCACGCGCGCGGTTCGCGATTCGCCGCGTCAGCGGTGATCTCTAAATTAACAATTATCCGTGTTTTAGCGCAAACACTGAGGAGATTATCGAGTATTATCGCGATGGCGTGGAACATTTGCCCGTGTTGTTCGCGTTTTCGCTCGGAGGGACCGAGTTAGGCGACCAGCAACGCGATAATTCGAACACGCGCGGTGCAGTTTAAAATTCCATCGCGGCTCGTTTCGCTTTACCGACAAATTCTTCCAGAAGTCTCGACATTCGGGGTTAATCGAGCACGCTGCGTCGCGACGGCCGCGGAATACCGACGCAACTGCAGCGTCCACATGTCGGTGTACGCCGTTATACGGGCGGTCGCGTGCGCGTCCAAGCCAACGGTATATCCGGTGCCGGTGATTTAATGGAAAGCGAAGCAATCTCTACGTTTACCTTTGTCGTTATCATCGCACCTGTCCCGACTTCGTCTTTCGGTGTCTCCGCTTAACCACGCGCTTTCGCTTCCTCCTTCCCTCTCAGGCTCTGCCGCCCTCTTTTCCTGCAAGGCGTCCTTAACTCGATGCAAGTGTTATTCGCTGGGAAATGCAACAGCCTACGAGCTTGGTAGATTAGTTCTGAATATAGTTGGCTAGAGTCTGCGAGACTCTCCAGATTGCCATGAATATTTGACAGCGTACGACCCCAAAGGTGCGCTCTCGGGGATGAAGGGCGCCACTGTGGCGTTGCATCGGCGCCGCGACGAGCCGATCGTAACCGGTATCGTAAAACGAACCCGTGTACTTCGATCCTATTTCCGTGTTCGGCGAGCCAGCTCTGGCTCCGCCAACGCCTCGTGGAATCACGAGGATCAACCGGAAACCCGCTTGCCGTTCCTCGCACCCGGCTGTCTCGTATTTCCCATTCGAGTGCAATTTTTAACGCTCGGTTAAGTGCATCATCCCCGGCACTGTAGACCTACTGCGCTAATCGGCGACGGTGGTTAAATCCGGTCTTCGAACGCTGAAGCTCGAACGCGAGCATCGACCCGTGACTTAGAGAGCCGGGACGTACGCTCGAGCTTCCGCGAGCTTTCGGCGAGCCAGGATTCTCGAGATGGTTCTTACTTTACTTCACCGCGACGCGTTCATCGTTCATTAGGTTTAATGAACGCGTTAACGAAGGCGAATGCGCCGCCGGCTGCTGCAGTATGCACGACTCCGGGCACCATCCAGCATTCCCGCGGATACGTAATCGCTTTAATCTTTCTGCTGCATTAAATAATTCGGATTACCCCGTATTTCTCGTCCCGCCGCGATGAGTCACGAGAGTAGCGGCTAACGGACGGCTATATTCTTTTCGATGTCTCGCTGCGAGAATCGTTTCGGCGTTCTATAACAATGCCGAAATCCTCTTCGCGGCTATTCAAAGTACACTTTAATCTCCGGTTACCCGGAATGTGTGCCAAACCTAATACTTTTCCAGCGGCGAATTTCAGAACGAATATAGGGACTTAACCTGGCCGGACAGCGTTAAAAGGAATTCGCGATTCTCTCGGCACAATGTCTCCCGGGCTCGGGTGTTCAAAGTTATAATATGTTAATGCGCGGAAATTTCCCTAACTTTTATAACCCGGCTTGGCCCCTAACGTTACGCTTCGACCACCGGCGTCATTCCAATGGAAACTTCGATTTAATTATTTACCGTCCGCGAGAAAATTTCGTCAAGGGGCACTAAACGAGTTTAAGAATAGCTGCTGGAAGCTCTGCGAGTACGATTAAATCCCTTTGGCTGAAAACACAAATGCGAGCAGCGATCGTTGAAATTTCAAGATTTCGTTAATTAACGCGATTTCGTGGGAATTGGGTCGAACAACGGAGCACGCAAAGCCTGTTCGCCGGTTCGGAAAACTCTTTGACGATTTTTTTTCTCCTTTCCCTCCCTTTTCTCCGTTTCCCTTTATTTCCCCGTCCGCGCCGCGATTTTTTATGCACTCAGACCCGCGCCGAATCATCCGACGATGCGGCGATAATTAATAATCTCGTGTCAGGCGAATGCTTTTTATCAGGACGTACAGGGGCAGCAGGGGCCGAGTACTTTTTAACGCTGGGGTCCCGTGCGTCGCGGCGTCGCTTCCTATGGCGTTTCCGCGTTGTTTCGATTTCTCATCCGCGTAACGAGTACGTGACAAGGAGCGACGATCGAATCGTTAGCGGAGGAGAGGCTGCGTAACTCGAAGCCGTGTCATCGATTTTCGATAATTTCGCATCGAGCTGCGAAGTTACATCGATACGGTATTAAAATATTATCGAAACACCGGTGTCTGCTCTCTGCCTCTTCCTCCCGTGGATCGCGTCTATCAATTTCCATCGGTTTTTCCTCCTTTTTAACACCAATATTCGTTCCGTTGCGATTGGCAGAATTACGCGTCACGGGTACAAAACGCGAAAGCGGATCAGAAGTCGTTGTTAAATCGCAAGGAGTGCGTGCGAGCATTCGGTTTTATGAGTTTTCCCCGAGTGTCATCGATCCTTTCGACGTTTGCCTCTCCGCGCGGCGACATTTGTTCGTTTCTCTCATATTTTTTTTTTCAATTTTTCTCCAATTTCCCGGAAGCCCCTTGACCGATGGCGGCACGCAACCGACTCGGAGCGAGCGACTTGGCGGAATATCGAGGAGACCGTTAGCGTGCCGGAGTTAATATTAGAAATCGTACTTTGACCGCGAATAAAGCTGGCCGAACGAGGGAATGGCCGCGGAAGAGCTAATTAATCATTTAGTTGGAAACTCGGTCGACAT
>NW_016908822.1:1162130-1200025 GCF_001483705.2 Eufriesea mexicana | reverse complement strand
GACATTAAAACCCCATCACGTCCGCCGAGGAAGTTACTAGGGCAGCTAGCTACCTCCCTTTAATAACTATCCCGCCCCCTGTCGCAAAGTCCGCGCGGCGGTGGCAAAGAGCCCCGGCGACGGAATTTTATCGGGCGTCCGCGATTTTTTCCAGATATCCCGCGATCGCGACAACGGCCCCGGGTAATTTAACGATTTCGGATTCTTCGCGACAACCCCGAGCCGTTATCTCGATGTCGGCCGCCGTGACAGCCGTATCGACAATATCGCCTCGATGCCCGACGTCGAACGAGGCAACGCCGTTGTTGCCCGGCGTCGTTCCCAGCAATGGATCCGGCTGAATATTTTTCGCCTCGCGACGCCGCCACCGAAAAGATTTCACGAGCATCTGACAATCGCGTCACTGCGAATATCGACGGCATTGCGGGGTATCGCGCCTCCCGGAAATGACGCGAGCCGCGAGATACGGTCGAACGCGCAACGGGCGGGGAGAAATATTCCTCGGAAAGCCGAGCAAATGGTTTAGAAAAGAAGGAAAAAAGGGAAGAAAAAGCGGAGGAGAAAAGAAAACGGGTACCGCGGCCATACCTGTCGCTCTTGTTCCACGTCGAGATACAACGGACGACGCGTCGCGACGGCACGACGGGGATTCGAACTTGGCGCAACAAATAACTCGCGGGTCGAAGCCATGGGAATTTTCGCGAGTCAGCTGTCGCGGAATTAACGCAGATTTATACGAGAAAAGGTTTCTCTCTGCTCTTTCGATCAATTTCGCGTTCGCGTACGGACGGGCGTCTCCGCTTCCCGTGGAAAAAGGCGGCCGCGCAATACGAGCTTTTAACGGGATAATGCCTGGTTCCCTCGATATTATCGTTAGACGTTAATGCCCGTCAACGAGAACGCCGGTGAATAACGCAGGCTGCTAGCTGCGTGGCGCGCAGAAAAGAATCGTCTAGTGGTGCAATTAAGAAATTCCAGCCCCAGGGCGCGGCGAACGAGCATTTCAAGTCGCACGCCAAAGTACCAGCGAACTTATTTACGCGCGGGCCCGTGCAAATTTTCGTAGTCTGAGATTTTCGTCGCTGCGCGGGGTCACCGCTTCTCTGTAAACAGAGCTGAATCGCTTAAAGCCGCGCTTTTATACCTGTTGGGATAGAATGGAGCTCGGTTTAACGAATTTTCCGCACGATCCAGGATTAATGGGACGATTGTCTGTCGCTGGGAATTCACGGCGACGCTTTTCACCACGCCGCTCTGTTTGTCCCGCGACTCTCTTTGCTTTCTACCGCGCGTCGCCACTCCGGAACATCTTTACGCTTCCCGTCAGACGCGGAACAATGCTTCCGGCATCGATAGCGGCCGTCGTTTTCCTTCGATTTAAGCTCTTCCCCCTCGCCTTTTCACTCGAGAAACAACGCCGTTGTTCTTTTACCTCGCGTAGAACCGAGGAATCGGAATTTCATGGAGACCCGTTCACGTCGAGGGATTTTTAACTAACCTCTCGCGTGGAATTCTCGACAGGTGGGAGACGTCGAGCTCGGAGTCGTCGAGCTTTGACGTAGTCGGCACAGCGAACGCTCGAATATACGACCAACGAAACGGTTTCGCTTTCGTTTCGAAACGGGGGTGGGAGTCGGGAAGGCCGCTGTTCCAGCCGCCATTATCATCGAAATCGAGCACAGCCAGCGTTGCGAACAAGATCGGCTTCTTTCTCGAGATTATCATTTAAATTGCCAATCGATACTGTCCCGGAATTATTCCCATCCACCCCTGTCTCTATTCCTCGTCCACGCCTTCTCCCTTTCTTCCTTTCTCCCATTTCAACCGCGTACACCGCCCCCCCCCCATCACCGGGTGCTTACTCTTCGTCTCGTCGCATTAGGCGTCGTCGCGATTCGAATTTATCGTCCTTGACGATTTCCAAACCGCGGGAATAAATCTCGCTCGTGGGATCGTTAACCGCGTTGCGCTCGCGAAACCCTGTTTTCCCGCTCCGCCATATTCCTCGCTTTTCTTTCCCCGCCGCGCAAACGAACCCGATGAAATACACGGGGAAAACCTCGTGCTCCGGTGTTTGCCTTTGTCGCGATATCGCGTTCGAGGCAGGGAAATTCCGCTGCAAGGTAAAGATTCGCCGCGTCGATACGAGATCGGTTACCATCGTCGGTTGCCCTCTCTTCTCCCGCGGCCGTTTGTTTGCCCGTCTGTCAAAGGGTAGGTTTTCCAATTAACCGTGAAAACCGAGGTCCCGTTGTCCGATTTCAAGACGTATACACGACAAATCCGTTGTTCCGCGCATCTATGCACGCGATACCGGAACAGACCCCTAGCTAGAGTCGATTCGTCGAGGCTCGCAGCATTTGATCTGGTTACACAACCTCGTCGTTGAATTCTACCCCGTTTCCACGACCCCCGCCCACGTCTCTGCGTAATTCCATTGCCGATACCAACCGCGTTCGATTACGTTTCTTCCATGAACGTTAATTTCGAGGTTCCTCCGGCCGATCCTCCCGTGTCTCGGACCTTCTCCGCAACGCGTGCATGATAAGATGTATATGTATATATATACACACACACATAGGCGCGGGTATTAAGCTTTTATTTTATACGCTCGTAACTTCCGCGAGCGTAAAATCGAACATCTCCGCGTATCGCGACACTGGGAATCTCTTTCGATGGAATCGGCGATATCGAGTGGAAGTGGCTGGAACGGGATTGCGAGCGATTCGGGCAATTACAGGGAACTTTTCGGGGAACGATATCTTTCGAGAGGCAGAAAAATGAAAGGTTAACGATGCGTCGTTTGTACAATTAATACACGCTGCAGCATTCCGCGCGAATTAATGGAGCCACGACGAAACGCTTGAATATTTATAATCCGCGAATAAATTATTGTCGTTTAAATACTGGCGTTTCATATTTGTAACGAATACCAATGACTAATTTGCGATTGTAATTACTATCGCGTCGGGCAGTTTGTTCATTAACATCGTTAATTCTTTGCCCGTTGCCGGTTTCGTTTCAACCTCCCCATCGATTCCGAATGCTCGCCGGAGAATTCGCCGATTCGCTTTGGTTGCGCGCGCGAGATAGCATCGTAAGGGAAAATGATAATTTGTTAAAAATTCTCGCGCGAACGCGCTTATTTGCGCAGAGCGGCGGAGGGGGGCACGGCGGCGGGGGAATAAACGACGCGAGATTTGATATTTATTGTTATCGCGGAGGCGATATCGCGAAAAATTCGCGTTTCACGCATCGAGTATTTTCATCGAAAGAAACGCGCGTTTCCGGGCAAAAATTACTCGTCGCGAAGGTTCGAATGAAATTCGCCGCTGTGCCGTGTTTTTACGATCTTCGTCAATTAACGTTCACGGCTTGCCTTTTATTACCACGCGCGACGCGGTGAAAAACTGAATTTGTTACAGCTTTTTAAACAACCATCGTCGTTACTGGTCGCAAAGTGGCGTTAATTTACCGCAAAAATAAAATCCCCTCGCATTACTCGATCGATACCACTCGACTTATTGTTTCCCCCCGTTGCGAAATTTCGCGTCGATTTTACGGTAACCGCGTTACGTTTCCACGATTTCGGTAGCTGGTGGCAGCGGCAAGAAATCCTGTCTCGCGTCGATCGTCGATTATTCGAACGATTCCATTACCTCGGCTCGAACGGAAAAATTCCACCGATCGCGAATAAACGTTCGCCAAAAAATTCGCCATTTTCCGGCTGCACAATTTCGCCACGATGTCCGAAGATTATCGACGTTATATACGCGACCGGAATAAATTCGACGAGCTGTTTTTTCGCGGCTTAATCAGCGACGCCCACGGTCTCCCTTATCCACGGAATTTCGAAACAACGTCGATTTCTTCGAGAGACTCTTGTATCGCGACCACGGTCTAGTCGATAACACGCTGGCTCGCGTGAATCATCCACGGAACGTGACACCTGGCACACACCGAGTGGAGCGAGCATTGATAAAGATATTTCATTATTCTAATCTTGCAGCAAACTCGTCGCTGCTCTTAACCACCCCCGATACACGTTTATCCGAGAAATGGAACAATTTCGCAGCTGTACTACTTGATTCGACGAATTTCGAAACTGTCCGAGTTCCTTCGTCTTAAATATCGAAAAGACGAGCTAAACTACGACGCGAGATCAGAGTCGCGTACTATTTCGTGGAATTACGCGACACTGTGTGCGAATTACGGCGCTAACAAGCTTGCAAAAGGGAGAAAAGAAGCGTCCGCGAGGCGAGGTTTTCGCGAAACTCCAGAGTCCCCATCGAGCCTTGCTCGTCGTCGCGTATCACGGATTCTTCTTCCGGTAGAGGAGAGCGATATTTTCATCGGCTAGACGCGACACTTTCGCCTGGGTGGAGCAGCTGGAAGGTCGCAGTGATTTGTGTCCGTAATCTCGAAGGGAGAGGCAAACGAACGAAACGGTGAACGATCGTATCGACTGCAACCGGGGGACGAGCAAAAAGCGTCATCGATAGAATTGCGATGTCAACTTTTTTCAGTATCGGACGCGAATCACCTTCGTGCCCTCCGATCGAGCGGTTGGAAACGCTGCTCGGACTAGCCGATACTCCTAATTGCTCGGGCTTAACCGTCCGGCCGGCCAGTCGATACTCGTTCCGAACGGTCGACGAAGGAACGAGCGGAAGAAAGGAGCGGTTCGTTGTCGCGGGAATCGCTTTTTCGCGTGCGGTTCGAAAACGCGGTGACGCGACAACGAAATGATTCCTCGAGTCGTGGAACGGAGTCGTTGCCGGTGCTCGATGGCCCTCGAGGAACGTTTTCGACGATCCCGGAAAACGCCGTCCTCTCGTCCAGATGGGGAAAGAAAAACGACGGGTTCGAGGGAAGCTCGGGGTATACGGTCAAGAAAGTGTGTCAGTGTTGAGAGCGTAATGGATCGAAGGAACCGGGGAGGACTGCTCGGAATATTTCGGTTCCACGGCTATGTTTAATAAGCCTCGATCACGCGACGTAATTAGTTTCTGCCAAAAGTGCCGGCAGGACGAAAAAAGGAACACGCGCGGAAGGGAGAACGAGCGGATTGGACTTTGATCGATCGAAACGATCGCAACGATTCGTGACGGGTGGTCGGCTAATCGGTCAGCGGAGCGACGACGATGGATTTTTCACGGCTGGTCGATTCAACGAACCCACGGAATCATCGAAACGGGGACGCCGGTTGAAAAATTAGGCCGGCTAAGTAGTAGGAGTCGAGCATACGCGAGTGTGCGGTCACAGTAGTTACACTGCAACACTGGCAGCGAATTGATTTTTCGGGAATACCGAGGGAACGGTCGTGTACGTGTACCGTGTGCTAGTGGTGGGAACCGTGGCGAGAAAAAGTTCGAAAAAGCAAGCACGAGTACGCTTAAACGCAGGAGAATCGCGGAGGCGAGTGGTACGACTCGACCATTTCGCCGAATCACAGGTCGCTTTGCTTTTTGCGCTCCGTGCCATTTTCTTCCAGATCTCGGTTACACTCGTGAAAGGCCTTTAGTACCGGCTGCAAAGCAAGAGGATGAAACTTTTCACAAAAGCGAAAGAACGCGAAACTCCGACTATAGGATTACATCCTCTTTAAAGCGCGAAGGGGAGAGAGAGAAAAAAAATGAAAGTCGCGAATTGAAAGGCGTAACGACACCGCAGACAGGGTTGCGCGTCACGCCGCATCGCATCGCGCCTTCCCACCTTTCATCCAGGCCGAATATCAACCGAGTCGAAACGAAAACCGCGACCCCCTTCGAAATCGTGGCTTTCCTAATCAAGCACCGGAAATGGACCAGCGAATTTCGTTATGCCACGCATTTCACCGGCGACCACTGTCCAGCTACGCGCTCCTTAATGAAAATCCACAATTCGCCCCCCGATGGACAGGGTGGCGTTCGCCAGGAAGCCTGGACAATCTGAATCTAGAAGCGTCGACGAGTCGAAAGCGTATCGGGGTTATATTCGCGCGCGATTCGTCGCACAGCACGTGTCCGACGTTGTCTCCTTTGACGTTGGCTGCGACGAGCCAAGACGCGGTTAAAAGAGACATCCGTAAGTGGGAAATTGCACGGATACCTCGTCGAATAGAGCCATTACCTCCGGTGATCCTGGATCGGAGCAAACTCGCGTACGCGCGCAGATTAATCACAGCACCATCCACTCGAACGATCGATCCGGGAGATCGCGCGACGGAGATGAAGGGCTCGGGTGAATCGGAGGGTTGCCGCGGCACGATCGAGGCGTCGCGCGGACGAACGGGCAACGGAGCAGCGTCGATCGACGAAGAGATCCACGATGTGCCACGGTGTGCACGTGGTGCCGCGACGTGCGCCCACGCTAGACTGGCGCTCGGTCGGTCGCTCGGTCGGCCGCCTGACTCGTCGCTGACTCTCCCTACTGCGTGGTTGGCCGACCGGCTGGATGGCGGGGTGGTTGGCTGACTGCATGGTAGAAACGCTTGCCGGAGCAACCCTTTCCCTTGTTGCTCGCCACTCTCCGCGTCACCCCTCTGTTCTCCTTTGCCAGGGCTGGATGTTGCAGTCACGATCGTGTTTCGAGTCCACTGGAAAAACTTTTCGGTTCGATTTACCGTCGGGACCGGCCTCCTCCACCGGCTGGATTTCTCCTCCGTCGAGAACATTCAATGAGGATTTTTCACCGTTCCTCGTTTTTCATCCGCCATTTTGCCGGGACGATGAGTGGAGCTGCGAACCGAGCCGCTTCTTACGGATCGAGCAAGACAGAGTCGAGTCACGTACTTCCTTCCTTCCGAGACTCCACGTTCCGGAGATATCCGCGTTCCCGTGATTTTTCTTCCTTTTTTCCTCTTTTTCTTTTTCGTCGCCCCGCCGATTCCGAACGGCGGTCGAAGATTCGAGATTTGCCTGTTGGCACGAAAGCGAGTAGTCGGATCGAACTCGCGCCGTGAACTTTCGGCGCGGCGCGACGCGGGAACGCGCATTGTCGTTCGGATCATTATCCCGGGACCGTGACGGGATTTGTCCGGGGGTCTTCGCGCGTGTTCGCCTACGCGATCGAATCGACTTAATGACACTTTGATCTCACGGCTGCTTGGAATTTAGTTTCGTTGGAATTTCGACGATGTTGCGGCGATGCCGAGTGCCGCTTCTATTACCGTAAGTGCAGGCTAGATTTAGATACGCCGCTGAAACTCGCCCTATGACAAGTGAACTTGGAGATTGCATTGAATTCGCCCTCTAAGTAGCATGCAAATTATTGCAACCGGAGTTTAATTAAACTCGTACGACGACGTCGTGACGAGACATCGAAACCCGGCCTGGATAATTTATCCAAAGGGAGAAAGTTACGTGACGGAATCCGTCGTGTACCGGACGAAACGATCGCCGCGATGAAACGTAAAACTCGCCGTTGTAAGCGGTTCTTTCGACTACATCTCCATCGAATTAACCACCGCTCGCAAAGGGGAAACGCCGGAACGGAACGGAACGGAACGGGAAGTCGTGGAATAGGAACTAGCCTGTCTCGTGCACCGGTTCCGTTCAACTCGCGATTCCCCCGTTACTTTGAAGTTTCTCGCGGAAGGATATTTGCCTGTCTGTCTGACGTCGCTCAGCCTCTTTGTTATTCCGAGGCTCCTTAACGCTTCTTCTCCGAGCGGATCGTCGATCGGTGGCGCTGGCTTTTCATCCGATCTCGGCCATGCGAAACGAGCGCGCGCGCCACCGCGATCGTATCGATTTAAGGGACCCTAACTGTTGCTGAGCCAGGAAACGGTGCTGGTCCAAGTGGCGTTCCGGTACAGCCGATCGGCTATCGGGACGATCTGAGCTCTTAACAGCGTCCATTAGGCGCAATCGGCCACGCGATATCGCGAAATTAGACAGAATCGCGATTATGCAATTACTAAGCTTTTTGGCTCGCGCGGAGACGAAAGAACGCCGCGTCCTCGCTATCACGAGGGCTTTAATTAACCGTGGTAAGGCACGAACGCGAATTGCTGGTAATTTTCGCTGATATATACGCCGTTATCAACGGGTTAAACAAATCTTCTTCGCTTCTCGCGACGGTGCGTATTTGACGTAAGCGTTATCATCGTCGTTACTTTTATCCTCGCGTAATATGATTTAACGGGCAATACCTTTTTACTCGGGCGCGTTCTTTTCTCTTTTTATTATCACGGTTTTTACGAGATTCCAACGAAATGGGCACATCGAGCGACTAAATCAGAAATTAATGAAAATATCCGAGAGCATCGCGCGGATATTGCCGTTCGTATACCTTTCCTTTCGAGCAGCCTCTCGCGCTCAGGAAAGAACCAATGCACGGCGTTATGTTGCCGTGCACGAGCTTGTAAACTTCTCTCAAGTTATCGACGATCGTCCCCGCTCCTGCATTAAACCTAAATTCCAGGACGATAAAACGGTTCCGTAACAGCATTTTTACGCGCGAATCTCGCCGCGGCGCGATCGAAATCAGGACAAATCCCATTCGTCGAGAGAGACGCGACAGGACAATACGAGCGATCCGACACAATAAGCAGACTCGAAACCGCGTTGTTTTATTATCAATGGAAAGGATCGTGAAATATTCAGCGCGCAATTATTATGATACATCGATCCATCGATACGGCGCGTATATACGCTTTTATCATGCGAACGCCGGATATCTGTCGATTAACATCGATATTACAGCCTCGTCCGTCAAGATGCGCTCTCGTTCTACGTCCACGTCGACGTTTCAATCGTGATTGTTCTCCGTCGATCGACTTTTTCGATCGTACGTTACATTTCGAACAATCGTCCGCGTTCCTCTCCATAAGTCAAACTGATCGAAATAACCAGAGTACCTGTTCCACCGTCACTCGTCTCGCGGAATCTGCAGAGCGATGCGTCAAAAAATACGCGCTCACGAAGGATCCGTATTCGCGCGTTATCGATCGCGCCGATTCGGTAAACCGGTATGGCGCTTTTCGGCGCCGCGATGCTCGCTATTCATCCGCGAGTAGATTCCTGGCGGGGAAAATTTCGAAATACCTCGGAACAAAATTGATTTCGCGCTAGGTCGTCCAGCGTGAGCGGGAAGACGGAGGGGAGGGACGAAGCCGAAAGGGTAGAAACCCGATGTATAGGATGATGGCGTGTGTGGCAGTTTTTCAGGAAACGTAACCGGGACCATAAATCGCGGCGATTTGCGAGCGGACGCGTTCGTTTTGCCAGGCTTCCGTCGCGGGGCAGAAGAAGGACCGCGGTTTGACGCCTTGATTTCGAGCGGCTCGATGATCGCCGAGTGACAAATGGCCGCGAAGCGAGCTAGCTCGCACACGCACACGCCGACACAATTAATGGGAATCCTTGGGGATCGCGAGCGGCCGGTCGGGATCGAAAATATATCGTGGACGAATACGAATCGGCGACGCGAGGCAGCAGCGCGCGACGCGGCCCTCCGCGTGATTTACGAGCGTGCAATTCGAGGAAAGGAGAATTCCAATGTCTGCCGTTTACTCGGCCCCTTCTGTTTCAAATCTGCCGGCAATACCGTCGCGAGAAATACCGCGGATTAGAACGGACTGATGCCCTGATTTAGCTAGACCGAGCTTTATAGCCGGACGCTCCACCCCGTCGTCCCGATTCGTTGCATCGTGGCTTAATCGCGCGGTATATCGTGGCCGAAACTGGTCTTCGCGGGTCGAATCATCTGTGTAGCGAGTGATTAAACTGGACGAAACCGCGTCGGCGAAATTGCGAGAATCTCGTCGATGGAAATTCGGTTGCGAAATTCCGCTCTCGCTATCTTCCGCTATACACGTTTCTATATACTTTTCATCCCGATGCTTCTTTTTCATCGAGCTAATAATACGGCGTATAAATATAGCAAGGCTTCGAGTAATTTCCCGTCGAATTTAAACAAGAATTTTCCATCGGAACAAGAGCAGGAACGCGCTCGACGCGTTTCGCCCGGGAGTCTGACTACACACTGGGTTGCGCTACTTACGAGCGCCGTGTGTATTTTACACGCGGCTATGAAAGAACCGAAAGCCTGCGAGGAATTTATTTCGCGCGGGGAGTTACTAACGTAATTCCATTGTCAAATACGCATTTCTCGCCGAATCGTTAAATTACAGCTTCCCGGCTGCCGGAGAAAGCAGCAAACGCGCCGGGAACTGTAAAAAAATTGCTGCAAGTCCCACGAAATTCGACAAACGAAAACCCGACCGAGCTTTTTAAACTGGCAAATCAGGCGTCGAATGAGCCAACGTGGACGAACGGAAATAAAATCGTTCCGCGTGGAAAAATCGGAACAAAGAAAGCGTGTATCGCCTATTACTTTCGCTCTGTTTTCAGCTCTGATCATCGGCGTGTTCGCGTTTCGTTTCCTGAAAATTCGCCGGGCTTTCTCGTGCCAAAAAACCAGCCAACTCCAGGGAAAACGCCGCTTTTTTCGCCGTTCGTTTCGCGAACTTTTAATTGGCCATTGCAAACTCGACAAGAAGACAAAGTGTAAACTTTGATCCCGGCTCTATCAACGAGCGATCCGCGCTAATATCGCGTTAACGCGATCAGCGTTATTCCGACTGGCGAGCTATTATGTTCCAGTCATCGAGCGGTATTAATGACCAGCGATGGTAAATCAGCGAGCGCCACGCGAAGAGTCGCACGAGGCGATGAAACGTTCGACACGCGAATTAATCACGGGCAAAACATTCGATGCGTTGGCGAACCGATGTCGGGGTATTCGACACGACGAGC
This sequence comes from Eufriesea mexicana, assembly GCF_001483705.2. Lineage (NCBI taxonomy): Eukaryota > Metazoa > Arthropoda > Insecta > Hymenoptera > Apidae > Eufriesea > Eufriesea mexicana. The sequence goes on along the minus strand of NW_016908822.1, from coordinate 1,189,283 downwards.
ACACGGTGAAACACGGTATGGAAAGGAACGCCTCTCGTCGCAGGCGTTCGATTGCAACGACGACGCCGGGGTTACACCGGGGTGCTGGAACGGGCGCAGCCTCTGCCACTGTGTGCCGTTTCTTTGCCAGGCCGGGGTTCAAAGCAGCGTGCTCCTGAAAGCCACGGGAAAAACAAGCTGAAAGCGGTAAATACACGGCCGCATCGGGATCATTATCAAACAGCTGCTCGCATCTCGCTATTCACCGGCCAATGAATGCGCTCTACAGAACTTTGCGATAATCCTATGGCTTATATCGATTACCGTGGCACCGTTCCGCCGACGGTTGTTTCTCAAGGCGTGAAACAACCGGCCTAAGAAGGATTTGTAACCGAAGAGCACGGGTTTTAAGGCAATCTCGAGACCGCCTTCCCTTGATTAGTTCCACCGTTGAAACTGGATCGTACCACGAGACTCGTTTAAAACTTCATTCGGCCCAGTTGCCTCGCGCTTCCTTTCCTTTTTCTTCCCGCGTTCGACAGAACCTCCTCCACATCGGAGTTGCCGCCGGAAACCGTCAAACTCGTTCAAGTTCGCGTCCAGCGCGATTTTTCCCGGCCACTCGGACCCAGCGGCTACGCTGTTTCGAGCTAATCAATTTACCGCAATTACCATGGAAAATTCACGCGTCTCGCGGTTTAATCCATACTCCAGGATTATTGCGTATGAAATGGTCGTTGCTCGTATATTTATTTGCGCACGGTAAACGATAAATATTTACGGCATTGTTATTTTATCGATACGTCCGTGCATCGCACGGCTGGATGCTCCATGGGCCGTGCATGAACTGCTCCATTCCGATCGAATCTTGCCCCTATCGGGAAAATCGCCAGGCCCATTCTTCCGCGACACCCTCTAGTCTATCTTCTATCTAACTGACACAGTCGTAGCCCTTGTTACGACTGGAACGGGTACAGGCGATGGGTATTTAATTCACCTCGACGCCAGACGGCGAGACAGCAACGCTAATCCTTAACAAACAGGGGACCCGTTTGCGTTCGCGGCTCCCGCGTCCCCGAGGCGCGGATTTAGGTTCGCCGGAAGTCTGGTTATTCCCATCCCCCGAACACCCAGGCGATTCGAATCTCGTCGCGTTCCTTTTTTATCGCGCACGAATTACCCGACTTCGTGCCCGTGAAATTTCGTTTTCGAACAACGACGGGGGTGAAACTTGCCGAACGAGAAACTTCTTCGAGTGTTCCTTGCCTTCCATCGAGATATACGGCCAAGTACTTGCACCCGGATGAAGTTTAATTTTAATACGCCGAATATTGGGAAGCACGGATTCCGTCTCGCGAAATTTCCCCGTAACGGCAACGATTCGCCGAATAACTGCATCGAAAACACTTGGGAAATTTAGCTAACGGTGGATTTCGCGACTCGATCTGCTCTAAGATTCGTGTTTAATTTAGCATGCTTTCAGCAGGCACGACGAAACTTTCCGGTTAAATTCCAGCGACGTAAAGCAAACTCGCGGGATTCGCGATGCGACGAAAAACCCGCGACAATAACGAATTCCGTGCTAATCGAAAATGTTCGTCCGTCGTTCTTTTCCCGTTTCCGTTTACGGGGTTCGTCCGACGTTCGAGCTTTTACGCCCGCGAGGGTACGACGGGCTATTTTTCCCGGAGACGTTAGTTATCCGGAAGATAGTGAACGTAAAATGGCGACGGAGACGCTGCACTTCTAGCGCGCCTTGAAATTCGGAAATAGATATTTTTGCGCCACGCAGTTTTTCTATTTGCACCGTAGCACTCTGCCTCCGTCGCGACGCGTCGCGTCGTCGCGTATCATTCGATATATCGAGAGCAGCGGGGCTTGAAATTTCATTTGCATAATACCTCGGAATGAACGAATTTAGGAAAACGTTTCAAAGATTACAATTTTTCAGTTCGATTGTTGCAAACGCCCGGATGCCGCTTTCATTTTCCAGCCGAAATCGCGTCGAACTTTTTCAGCGTCGTTTAAATATCGTTAAACCCAATTGGAACGTCACGAAATATGACGCGACGATTTCGATTTAATTTCGCCGAGGCTTTGAACGTTTTAGAGGGCGCCGGGCAGCGATAACGCGGGTAAATTTTCAAGATGAGATTGCTCGATCGATTTAATCCCACCTAATTGTTCCTGGAATAAACCGTGGCCCATGGTGTGGTGCAATGCGTGGCCCTTTGACGACGTATGATGGATATTAGTTCGTCGTTGGATACTTCGACGAAGCTTTGCTCCAGATGTCAAGGCAGCTATCGTAAACAACGTAAACGCACGTTCAGACCGTATCGATTTGCCTGAAAATACGATTAGTCAGAAGACGCCGGTTCAAGGCTGCATCAGTTTACGGGTATCGGTTTAAGAACTGCGATTAATCTCGAACCCCGCGGCTAATTCGTCTAGGTTAGTCCGGAACGAATCCTAGCGCAGTAAGTCAACTTTCCAAGTCTGCTCGTGCAATCGATTATCGAGGGAGGAAGAAGAAAAGCTTGAAAATGGTGTGCCGTAACACGGGAAACCACGAAATCGAGTTTCCTAATGCGAGAAACCTCAAATTCGACCTCGACACGCGAGAAGCTGTACGCTTCAGTCCGGTATCACGAGGAACCACGAAACTTTGCCTCGTCGTGCGAGAAACTACTAATTTCTTACTATCGAATTTGATCCTTCGAGACTTGGCGCTATCGAAGAATCTCATAATTCGAGTTCAACGGTATTAAACTTTAAATTCGACCCGAGATGACCGCGAAATTTTCCTCCACCTCGAGCACCCCTTTTAACGGCTAAACCGGCCATTGCCTCGAGGATTGTTTCTAAATTTTCGATTAAAAATTCGCATTCGACGTTGTCGCTTTAACCACTCGTTTTTGCGATTTTTCTTCTATAATTATACCGGGTGGCGTTTAAGAAGTGTCGGTCTGAAACTTGGAACAGTTGTACTACTTGACGCGTTGACTGCCATGCTGGTCACCAGCGTCTGGCGATACTAATTTTTTGAATTTATATTTGATTTATTCTGACCATTATTTGAAAACTTGAACAACGTAAATAAATAGGAAACTCTGAATAGAAAGCGTTAATCCTCTATGGGCCCCTGTAACTTTCAAGTTACATGCTAATGTATGGATATTTTATTAAATTCTGCATTCAACGTTATCGTCTTGATCACTCTAGTTCGCGATTTTTCTTTCGATATATTTGTAATTATTTTTACAACACCTCCGGTGGTTCCATTTCTAAAAATTCTAATTCCTTTTCATTTACCGGCTATTCGATCATGATAGGTTAGGTCCTCTATGGTCCCCTACGACCTATTTCCCGCAAGATGGCGTGGAAATTTATCTTGTCTATCTGTTGCACGTTATCCTGGCACAATAGTACAAACGTTGTTAATTCAAACTTTCAATATGAATTCGTTATAATAAAATTGTCAAAACTGCTGAACTTATTGCTTGATATTTGTCGATTTTATGTTACATACGATTCTTGTAGTCAAGAAAAATATATATTCGGTACATACAGGGTTAATAATTTCCACCATATTTTTTTCTTTGCCATATTGTTTGATAATTCATCATTATATCCGTATTAAGAATAATGCAAATTTTATCGTGGTCCCTATAACGTACCAAATAAATAGCACGTGGCAAAATGTTAACGAGAGAGGTGAGAAATTTCTGATCAACTGATCAGTTCGAAAATCGATTTGCTCCGCTGGTAAAGACGAGTTTTATCGTTTCCCTGGGAGGATGTTGGAAAATTCCTCATACAGGGTTAATAATTTCCACCATATTTTTTTCTTTGCCATATTGTTTGATAATTCATCATTTTATCGTGGTCCCTATAACGTACCAAATAAATAGCACGTGGCAAAATGTTAACGAGGGAGGTGAGAAATTTCTGATCAACTGATCAGTTCGAAAATCGATTTGCTCCGCTGGTATAGACGAGTTTTATCGTTTCCCTGGGAGGATGTTGGAAAATTCTGATGGGAAATGGAATTCGCGGGCGAAGACGTTGGGCATCGGTGTGGAGGGTAGGAGAGCTGCGTGCATACGTCATTTTGGCGATCTCACGCGTACTCGCTAGCCGGATCATATATAATGCGTTCCAGGGTGCGAATATATAGAACGGGAGCCGGTAAACGACCGAAATCTGGACGCCGATAACATACGTACACATGCATGCACGGCCATTGCATACGCATTTGCATCTGGTATCCGACGCAGTCCGACCTCTCTCGTGGATATGCATGAGGGTCCGAGGCGAAATTTTGGCCGGACTCGAGGCACTCGCGAGCCACGATAAAACGTCGGGGACACGTGTACGGCCACCGGCGAAATTGCATCGGCGGTCTTACTTCCGTCTCGATGCTCGGCAACGGCACACCTACGGCTTTTTTGTATTTACGAGAGAACGTCGCCTCCTCGTTCGTGACTCTCCGACATTCCGGCGAGCTACTTCGCCGGAACTTGTTTCGGTAATCCGGCGGCGAGCCGCCTCGTCGTTTGCGTCTTTGATTGGTTGTTCGCCGTGAGTTGGCTCGGTGCAAACGTACCGTGCACGAACTCAGGAACCGGTTGATTTTTCACCGGTACTCGGATGTTCCGCCGCTTCGCGTATCTTCGGCTTAATAAAGGGGAAAAATCGTTTAGAAATAGACGCGAACGTTGACGTGCACGCAATCGCGGGCAATAATTTAATATCATCGAGCTAACGAGAAAAATTTCCAGAGGGGATACGATCGACCGACCGATTACGACTATGTAGCCGGCAATTAGGCTGTTTCGTGCTGGCTTCCACCGGGGGCAAGTACGGTGTTTATTCAAAATAATCTTTTAAATTTCTCTCGATAAGCCCGGCTTCGCTGCGAATTTAGCCGACAATTCCATCGAGGCTCGTACTCCCACGCGACCATCGACGCGAATTTTTGATCGCGCACCGAGCCACTAGAGATACCGTTTCGATCGAATTTCCCAGGCTTTCGCCCTCTCTCGTAGATAAAACTTATACCATTACGCCGAGACTCTCGGAGAGTACTTATAGAATACACGGTACATTTACTGGTCCCGTCACGGCCAAGAAACACAATGCCCGCCGCGGTTCCTTTTCTCCGGGGCGAGCGTCTCGGGCTAGACACGGCAGTCCGGGATTCGAAAACGAGCGAACGCGGAATAAAGCGATTCGCGAAATGCAGAATTCCGCGTCGGATCCCGTGGAAATATCGGACGCACGTGGTGTAGCGCGATTACGATCGTCGACGGCGGGGAGAGCCACTTCGGGCTGCAGCTTTCGAAAATAAGCTCGTGTAGCAGCTGGTTCATTTAATTCTCCCGCTGCTTTTGTTTCCCGCTCTACACGCTGTAATTCAATTATTGCCCCGGCTAGTTCTTCGATTCAGCTGATGCGAGCAATAAGCTTCACCGTTCGTTTGCTTAATTTTTCCCTTCCCCGGATACTATCGCGGTGCAATCCCGCGATTGCTCGTGGCTACTCGTAACTTCTACCCCCTTCCATCCCCTATCTCGCCAATTTTTCTCAACGCCGGTATTTCCACACCGTTCCACCGTCGCCTCTTCCTCCTTGTTTAATTCCGCTCGCGTTGACAGTGGGTTAGCAGCTTCCGCCATTATCTAACCGAGTTATCCACTAACGTTCCCGTTTTATTTTCGACGTCGAGCGATCGAACCACCGATGTCGTCGAAACTCGCCATCTTTATCGGTTTCGTTCGATGCCTGATTTAGCCGACGTTGATAAATGCCCGTTAACCCCCCGGCACGGATAGTCCGATTTGTCAATTTCGCCACTGTCGCGTTTTCGACCCGGAATATTTTTATCCCCGTTCGATAATGAAATTCGAAAGACCTCGCGTTCGCGTTCGCCCGACCAAAAGGTCGGACCAGCCGTGGAGCGAACGACCGCTCGGGGATTCCTGTCGCGCGAGAGTACCCCAAGCTCGCCTGGGTTCTGGACGCGAGATGAAAAATTCGAGGCACACTTTCGACCCGGAATTTTCCAGCACCGAGTCGCGACCACGTTGACGTCTTCGCAGTTTCGGTCGAGAGTCATCCAATAAAGCGCGGAGGGTCGTAAAGCGCGGGGACAGGACGGACAAAGTTGCAGGAATATTCGCGCGCGATATCGTATTCTTTTTCATCGTCGCGGATTCGGCGCCGGGCCACCACCGGCTAGGGCTGCAAGTTCGGTTGACTCGTTTACGGCCGGCGAAAGTTTTCGCTCGCGTTCGCAAAAGTATCCGCCACGGGACGGGCGAAAAGGCTCCGCCACTGTCCGCCGGGATTTGATTTTCCGAGCGAGCCAGCGGTCAGGGTAAATTCGTGGCTGGCATTTTCAAGAAGTTCCGGATCTCCTCGACTTTCAGACGTCAGTGCTCCCTTTCCGGCCATCCCACGGACCTATCGCGCGAGCAGGGATACTTCCCCTGGTCGCAGGAACAATCCAGTGCCCGCACTCTCTTTACGTTCCTCGTGTCCGCCACCCCTTTAGGCTTCCCGGAGCTCTCATACGCCGGTGCTCCAATCGATATCCGTTTCCGTGAAGATGTATTCGTGGAAAGAGCACGACTCGTTGGCCTAAACTCGGCAAGTCTCCAGACTACCTAGGTTTATTATTATCAAACGACCGCTTGACCGAGAAACTTTGGGAAAGGATGTGCTCCACGGATCGATCGACCTCTTAAATAATCGCTAAAATCTGCCATCGATATCCGGCAGACGATAAAATTTATTTTTATACCAATTCTCGAATAAACGCGAGAATCGTGAATCGGCGAGTGTTCAGCGCTTAATTGCAGAAAAACCCTTACATCTCTCGAGCGTTCCGATCGGTCCAGCAATCCGGAAGTAGCGTTCAGGGAACATTTCGTCGGCAAAGGCTTCACCGTCCGTTGCATTCCGCCACCGATACATCGGATTCCTGGCGTTTTTATTATCGGGACAACTGGCACAACAGGGGTGCGACGTTTCCGCGAAAAAGGACAGGTATTGTTTTTTGGCGGTGCATTGTGAGAAACTCTGCTGCACTCCGGTGCCCGAGTTGTATGCGGCCCCCGTTTTCAATGAATGTCCCAAGATCGCTAGCTCGCTGTTGGCCCTCGAGCGACGTCGTTTAGATAGATGCACTGGAAAGCCCATCGCGGAAGAACTTCCATTACTTGATATCGCGAGACGAACTGTGTCAAATGAGAATATACGAGGCTCGGTGTGCGCGCGTTCGTTGTTGGTGAAAAGAAACCGGTCGCAAGGTGCGACTGCTCTGTGAAGCGACGCTTCTTTCAGCACGCGTCTCGCAATGGGCTTGATAACTTATCAACTGGCCCGAGTATCGATGCTCGACTTTTACCCCGCACCCTTAACACCGTTGCTCGATAAAAAGCTCGCTGTTTCCGACTCCAACCGCGACCCTGTCTCCCCACCACACAGCTCTTTCGAGAGAAATTGGCTATTCGCGGCTTACAAATTTGTAGCGGCATGATGTCTGCTTGAAGGAAGTTCGAGGACTTTCTCGCAAGTCCTCGGTGAACCCTCGACCTCCCATAAATACAAGTTCCAACGCTACCTAAGTATCCCCCGTCTAAGGCAGGGCCTGATGACAGGCCCAGGACGAAACGCATCCGGTTAGGTTAGGTCCTTTTACCCGCTAACCCTATCATAGCGCAACGACCAAGGGGATACCGACTAGCAACACCGTAGGAACACCCACAGAGTTATCATGATCACGACCGCGGGGGTCGACCCCCGCAAATTCCTCGCGAAACTTCCTTCCCGGGTACACCTTGAGTCCGTCGAGACCACGCGTTTAGAGAATCCCGTAAAAATTCCAACCGGAAGCGGAAGAGTCGAGTTATACGTCGTACGAGTCGGGTTTCGGATATCGCAGCGTTACGATCGGTGTCAGGAGCAGCGGAACGTCTTATCGCACTTGTCATTCGTCCCATCCGGTGGCCCGACGTTTGTCCGCTCGCTGTCGTCGCGTCGCGAGGTACGAAATTTCACGAGGAACCGCTCGCGTGCATGCAGCGGTTCGCGAAAGGGGTGGCGCAACCGGATGTCGCGACGCGACTCGGTCGCGATAAGGATTCGCGTTCCGCGCGTGTTTCCCTTTGCTGCGAGCACTCCGATGCACTCCGCGAGTGGGGTACGTGCATTCCAAATGGGAGACGAATGCGCGCCGGTCGGATAAGAAATTCGGAGACGAAAATTATATCCCAGCTACCGATATCGTTCCTCCGCGTACATTAGCGCGCTCCTCTTTTTCCGCTCGCCCTGACAAATCATCCCCGCTCTGTCGCCGCTTCTTCTCTTCCACCCTGGGGAATTTCATTCTGCCCGATCGGAGAAACGGATTGGATTCTCGTTTGCAGATTATCCCCGCGGTAGATGAATGGTTCTTAACGCGTCACGCGTTAAGAGGGAATGTGGGAAAAAATGGAGACGAAGTGGTCAACGGAGCTTAATCAAAGTCCGACGAAGAGGTCGCGAAGGGATTCGTCGTAAAGGAGAATTAAGAAACGATCGTCTCGCTGGTGGAAACTTTTGCAAAGGGGAAATGGAGGCGAACGAGGGGTAACGATAACGGGACGAATGGGGCCGAAAACAAGCGACGAAGATGTAGTCTGGCCGGAAACACGGCTTCGCGTCGTAGTCGACTACGTAAATTAAAGACAGCTTTACGAGAGGGGTTCCCGATAACAGGAGGAAACGCGCGGGTTTGCCCCTACTGATTAATTGCAATTACGCCGCTATTCGAAGAGGCGATCAGACCAACCGGAGGAACCTTTGACAATTAAGTTACTTAATGCATACGGTCATCCGTGAAATCGCTGCTTGTTAATGCACGCGCTGCCCGCCGATGTAAACGTAACGATAACGATAACGATAATTAATATTCGTCGAATGGAATCGTTCGTCGATAAGCCGGCGAGAATTTGCGGGAAAGTACGCGCGCTGAACGCGGGAAAGAAATTCTCTAGCTCGGCGATTACGCCGACATTCGAAACACCGATTTATCGCCACTTATCCCCGTTCTGACGTATTTCTTTGTTGAAAATCGCGAAAACGACGGTGTAATTATCCCCGTGATTACCCCGCTTTAGAACCGCTGTCCCTCGCTCTGTCCCCCCCGTCCGTTGTTTCCCGATGTTTGATATTTCAAGCTTATTTAAAAGCACGATTCCCGGTCCCGATCGCGATCGTGCCTCGTAAATGTTCGAGGAGACCTCTTCGTTCGGCTATTTTCGCGATTTACTACCGACAGCGAAAGATACTCAAGCTCGAATCTCTTAACAGAGGGAACCCTCCGCCCCCTTTTCGACTATCAAATCCGGCTATCGATCATACTCCATCTTCGAGTATTTTCGGAAGCGATTCGAGCAGAAGAACTAGCTCGAACAATGTAGCGTATCGAAGGAGTACTCATCATGGATCCCGTCAAGTATATCTTGACGCGTGTATATTAGGGAGTCAGGCAGCAGATCTGACTTTCAGATCTTCCCCGGGCGAGGGGTGGCAGCAGACGCGAAGGGGTTAATCGCCCCGCTATAAATTACCAGGCTTGATGCATTGCTACGTGGTTGGTTGGTCGACTGAGCTCCACGCTGGTCTTTGATATATGCATATATGCCTTCCATGCGCACACGCGCGCCGAATTACACACGCACACACGCTCTCCGCACGCTTGACGATGTAAGACGTGTTCCGCGCGCCTACGTGTCTCTCTATTCTAATGCAAGCTTAGGTGCAAGGTTGACCGACATCTTACGTATTATACACGCGACCAACGAGAATGTGTTTAACGTACGCGCGTGTGTCATCGTGAGTGGCTGGATTAGGACACGATTCTCGTCGTTCCCGTCTCCGCTCTGATCCTGTAACTTTTCGTTACGTTCCGTATCACGCGAGACACGTTGCCTCTGAGGCACTGAAATTGCCGAATTTAACGAGAAATTTCACATTTCTCCCAGTACCCCGGTACCCCGATCATCGAGTCTAACTCTGCTTACGATGTCTCGACGAGCTACTAGCTGTGCCGCTATTTGGGAAATTTAATCGAAATGACATCTCTCGTAGAAATTCGTGCAAGCTGCTTCCTGATCCAGCCTGAAATTCGCTTGGACGGATAGCCAGGAAGTAATTTTTCTCCGATTTTCTTCGCTCTCGTATCGCCATCGAGCTTGCCGAACTCTATGTTACCAGGTATACACGTTCGTCCGATATCACTGCTCTAGATGGAAACTGTCCCGACGTTATTTCACTGCACCGGAGACCTCTCGCGCGATACTATTTTTCCATGCGGCGCGCTACTCCTAACCTCGCTCCACTCTATGGGAAGCTCGAAATTTCGCGGCCTCCGCGTTAAGTGCGAAATTATTCAGAGAACTCGATACGATCTTTCCGAGCATGTACCCCGGTAAGATTGCATTCCGGGCACTGGGTGCGTGATGTAAGGGAATCTACGATTGCTTTTGCACGGAGACCGGGGAAACTCGATGTCTCCCTCGGCGCTTTCGGTGTATTACAGGAAGCAATTATGACTGCATGTTCTTTCCGGTCGTAGATAACGGGCGATTCGCCCGGTACGCGAAGAGTGGTCTTTGGCCATTAGCCATTTGAAGCATCGCGAGAGAAAACGAAGCGGTACATTTCGTAACAAACAATTACCGTCGCAGCAGTGCTTAATGATCCTCCCCTAAATTACGTTTCACCGCGTTATCTCGATTTCCACGATGCAAAGCAACCCTTGCCGCTCTTTGTTTCGACGTTTTCTTTGCACGCTGTTTGCTCCGGGTACACCGTCGCCGTGTTGTCTCCTGCTCTCCGCTTTCGCCATATTCTTCCATCGCGACTCTTAAATTGGCCCCTCGTCCCGTCCACTCTCTGTTTATAATCGGGCTAACGAGCAAACTTTCCCACGCGAAACACGCCGGTCGCGACTCGCGGCATAATGTCCGTGAAAATTCAATTCTCCAGACAAATTAAATCCTATCGCCACGACGATCGACTCTCGAACAGTTCCCCATGCCGGGGATTCTCGGTTTCCGTGCTCGGTACTCCTCGCGGAATTAACGGCTAATTTCGGCCGCGATCTCTCGAAAGCGTTTTCCGTTCGTAAAGATCGCATTTAGATAACTAATAGGAGCGGAGTAATTTTTACGGCCAGCCCCGATATCTCCGCCGCGCGATCTACGAACTTAACGCGATCCAGAACTCGGTAAAAACTCGAAGGGTCGTTTCCCTTCTACGAGTGGCTTAGCCTCGGTTCCTACCAGCCGTGGAAAAATGTTTAAAACGCGTGAATCACCGTATAACGAAGCATGAATCTGTTCCCCCGAATGAATTTCGCCGAGCCTGCTAACCTGTCTGTCGCGTGACACGTATCACGAACGTGCACGCGCGCACCTTTCGCGTTTCCCTTTTTGCTCCGTGCACCTTCCTCGTGATCCGGCAGGAAGGGTCGACCAACGCGTCTATCCGACGGCAAAGAAAAAGGGGTACGACGAGAAAGAAAAATAAACGAGGAGAGGAGAGGAGAGGAAAAAATCGTATCCTTTGCTCACACCTCTGACGGGGAAGGTAAACAAGACGTATCTCGTGACAGAGTTTGATCCGGTTTTCCGAAAATCACGGCGACCGGCAATTTTTTCGCAAATTAAGGGGGACGTGGGACTCGTGATTAATGAAATTTGTCGGAGCATCGAAGTTCATCACCGAGAAATATAAAATATTCGATGGGGTCATTCGTCATTCGGCTCGCGTATAAAATAGGGACGCTTTATGAAAATTATCGATACTCCGTATTCGCGACATTTTTTGATTAATTGCGTCGATTTAACGTCGCGTTTGTTATTCGCTCGAAACTATTGTCGCTGCATCGAAATATGCGTCTCGGCTGACGGATCACCGGTATCGATCGTGGGAACCGGTTTTTAAAAATTTTTCGCCAAAGCACCGAAGAGTGTCGGGCCAGTCTCCCGTGAAGATATATTCCATTCCAAAGCCCGTCTAAACAGCTCTGAATCCTGCTAACTCCTCGTTTGCAGAGCTATTCATGAAATACCCTCGCCTCTGCATTTTTTACACTTCGCGTCTCTACACTATTTACACGTTTTTTTACGCTTTGTGAACCTCTTGCGATCCTGCAGCCAGACTGTCTGCACGTCGGCTACCAACAAGCTCGACCTCTCTCCGGACTAGACACCGCGTGCTTCCCGAAAACGTTCTACGAATTATTTGCTCCCGGGGACGGTGCTTTAAATTTTCGACGCGGAACGAGGCGAGGTCCGTCCTCGCCTCGAGAACGTTCGAGCGGAGGAAAGTTGGTCGGCGAGGGAAAAACCGAATACCGAATACCTGTCGCGAGCTGTCGAAACGCGAAAGTCGTCGGAGAAACGGGAGTCGCAGGGAGACAGAGCTGTCCGGGATCGTTGTCTCGGGCCAAAGTGGAAACTTTCTCGGTCGGTCATCCCTCGAATCCCATCTTCGATGTCCGCAAGCTCGGCGATTCCAGTCGTGCTCGTCGGACTTGCATAACTTCCGCGACCATGGCGTATGGAGATACTGTAGATTCAAGATTAAAAAACCAACACAGTGCTTCGCGTATTCAGTGAAATAGTAATTTTAATCAAGAATGCGAAAAATAAGGGATATAATATAATTATAGAGATACAATTATAGTCCGATGTCTGAAATTGACATAAATCCAGATATCTCACATATAACGTCGATATTAAAATGTTTCTGGTTATTACACACACATGTATGGTCGTGTACGTGTCGGTCGCTAGGTAAATTCTATTGTTCTAACGAGTCAGTCTCTAAGCAATCGTTGTAAAGCGCACACCGAGCGAGTCACCAAATATTAAAGCGTTGCCTTTGTATAATCCGTGTTCTTTCCTTTTTAACTCCACTGCCATACCAAATTCTATCGGAAACCATGGTGAAAAGTAAAGTTCGACCCGTTTCGTCTAATCGCCGCGAAGAATAAACTCTCGACAATTTATATTGGTTCCAAAATGTCGGAGTCGCCTTAGTGGAAAGCGAGTAAAGTATAAACTTAAAGGCTAGACCGCTAACTGATTTATGATCACGCAACTAACACTCTCGCGTCAACTCTTCCTTAAGCTCTATAAAGGACTGTTCTCTTTCACGTCTTTGCACCCTTATTTAAACCTTGCACTCTATCTTCTCACAGGAAATATCACAATTGGAAGTCAACGACGTCATCCTTTGATAAGTGTCAAAACTAATAACGCTTTCTTGTTTTGCGAGGCTCTGTCCGGTGCGTCAGAGTCAGTCGCTCTGAATCCATCCGATTGTAAAACACGTGCATTGTACAGATAATAAAGAAGGCGGATAAAGTTGCGCAAAGTTTATTTCATACTAACAAGGCGCATTTCGTTTTTCACTTGCATTCGATATAGCCATAAATATCTCGTTCACACGATCCATGCACGCGGTCACTCGTCCTTCCACGTGCACTCCAGATAACGCTCTGAACATTCGGCCTGAACCCTAGATTGCCGTCTATTGTCCATAATCAGCTAGGTAGGTCCAAGTGTTCCCTTGCATTCGCTCTCAAACCCTAGCATTCCTACGTACGCACGGACGGAAGGTCAACACCGGGTCCAGGACACACTGCTGAGAGGTCGATTCACGCGAACGCGAATTTCCATCTGGATTTCTCGACGCCGTCTGCCAATCTACGCGCTCCCTCTTCGTCACGGAAAAACGGAACCTCGTCTTGCGATGCCTCGCGAATGGTTTCCCGCGATTCCTGGGAATCCAGCAGAACGTTCGATGCGAGGGTTTGGAGAAAATGCGGTTTCCGGGAGGTTCTTAGTCGCTTTTATGCGAGGAAATTGAAACGTTAAGATGCCTGTGAAAACCCGCGGTAAGAGAATGCGTTCGTGGCTGTCTCTTTGCCTCCTCGTCGTCCCCGTATCGGTCCGTTTCTTTGTAACTATTATCTCTCTGCCTTTGCGATATCTTCTCGTCCTATTAATTCTTAACCCCGGTGTACGTCGCCGGGTAAAATATGACAAAGAAGCCGGGGCCCCGATCTGCACGGCGATCCATTGTAGTCTCGCTGGGGCGACAGTCGATACATTTTTCGCGGCTGTCGATAGGTCGGGGAGAACCGGATTGGCAGCGCGACGAGCGTGCAAACGGGGATAAAACGCAGGTTACGCAGAGGCGAATTATGCCGTTTCCGTTGACGCGTATCGCGTCGATATCGATCACGTCGCCTCGTCAAATTACGTCGTTACGTCGATTGCCAGCCGAGACGCTATTAATTAAATCCAGACACCCTTTAACCGTGACCATCGAGATTTATGGTCCCCGTGACAGTCCCGTGTATATTCCATGCACTCGCGAATCGATATTTTTTCACTTACCGGAGGGAACCCGAGTCGTGGAGCCGTCTAGTCCGGCGGTTCAAAGCTGCTTTATCGAACAGGCTGCTGCCGCCCGTCTACGACATGTAACAAAGGAAAGGATTTAATTTTAGTTACTTCCTGCTCCTACTTCCGCGACACGTAATATCGCGAATTCCGACCTGTGTGCGCGAGCTAGAAGAGATCCGTGGAAAAGTTCGCAGTCGGAGGTTAGAGTAACGAGGCGAAAATAGATTCGCCTTTGGATTTCTCCGGCCGTTCGTCGGAAGCAGTCGGCATTAGCCGCTATTAGCCGATCAAGTAAAAGCATAGTCATTTCGCAGTATCTCGAACGTTCGACCCTGCCAGACAGAATTCCAATCGGGCCGTAATCACGAGCCGTTCTCTCGTTTAAGCGACGAATCGGTGTTAGAGAACGGGACGAAGCTCGGAATACCTTAGCGACGAATTACGAGCTACTCGATACCTCGTCCCGTCACGAAAGGTCGACGTCGTTCGGTTCTTCGCGAGTGTGCTCCTACCTCCACGCATGCTCCGCGATATAACGCGCGTAAATCGCTTTCGCGGTTAACGCAATCCTGCCGCTTTTATCCCGAGTTTACCACCCTTGGTTCGCGAACGAAATTAAAGAGCGACGACAGGGCGTGTACAGGAAATAGGAATTCGAGGTTTCCGGGTGGGACGTCGATCAAGCGACAACGAACGTCGGGGCGAATTTCTGGAAACTGAAACTCGCCGTCGTCCCGCGACCTAATGCGCGAGGAACTCCGGGAGACGTCGGAAATTTGCAACGAAATGGGATGAAACGCGACGCGAGCGTAAAAAGAGGTTCCCGACGAGCAAAAACGTTTACCGAAAGACGCGGCGAGGAGTTTTCCTTGCGTCACGGGGAGAAAGTTACCGGTAATGCCGGCCTAAGAAACCGTTTCGCGCGAACCTAACGAGGAACGGGCTAAACACCGAGAGAAAATTTCGCCCTCTCTTCCTGGTCGTTTAAAGTTGAGAATTTAAAGAATTTTCGCAGACGTCCGACGACGAAACCGGATCGAGGGGTCACGGCGGGTGGAGGAAACCGCGCGAGGGCGGACGCGGCGCGCAATTTTGCAAAAGCCGAACTCCTGGACGTTTTATACCGGCGATCGACCGTGAATGACATTAACACGGGATTTCGCCGGTACGATGAAACTCCGCTCTCGTTTCTCCTCCCTTCTGCCCACTTACCACCTCTGGTCCCTACCGCCCCATGGGCCGTCGCCACTTCACGCTACCCCGTCCATTCTTCCGTCCGTTCGCTCGGCTTTGTTTCTCCCTTTATCAAGTCGCTTCCTTCCCCCGTATCGCGCCGGCAATTTCACTGTCCCGACTCGGGTCGACCAAAGGAATTCCGTGAGTCGGTCTTTTATATCCCTTAAAAAGATTTTCTGTACTTTAATGAAAAAAGCTTTTCCATAGAACCGCCGCTACTCGAGACACCGTCTTCTCCTCTTCCGTGACCTCTCCCTCCGTTTCCTCCGCCCCTCTCCCCAGCCTCTTTTCAATTCCTCTTATTTCCCCCTCTCGACATCCAGCCGCCGCTTTCTTCCTTTCTCCGCGTGTCTCTCTGTAAATATCAACTCGACTTTGTCTCCCTGTATCTCTCCTGTATCGTCCCTGCACGCTCGCCTGCCCCCTTTCCCGCCCCTACCTCTTTAATTTCTCACGTACCCCATTCTACGTCCGACCTTTCGCCTTCTTTGTTTTTATAGAGAAAATCGAGAAATGGAAGGACCTTTCCGGCTTCTTCCCGTATCTTCCTCCGACTTATTTTCTCCCTTCTCCCGGCCTCTCTCCCTCTTCCCGTCGATAGCTCCCTTCGTTTCTTTATTTGCGGCTTTCCCCCGGGGCTTCTTCTCTTTGTTCCCCTTTGCTCTTTTCCTTTCCGCGCTGCTTTCTATTTATATATCCTCCGCCACGCGAAATAAACCCGCTTCGCGTCTATTCTTATCGCTTCTTCTCTCCACCTATCCGCCCTCTCTCGTCTTACGTCACCTCTCGCATCCTACATTCTCTACTCTTCTCTATTTATAACAGTCCTCGAATGCATTCGCATTTTCCGATACATTCTTCCCCCGTTGAAAGGACGCATGTAACTCGTCGTCTCCGCCCAGCCTTTCCACCTATGCGCGTGCACGCGCCTTTCCACAACTCGGTCCCCCATTTTCCCTTCCATTGTCCGGATACCGACCCGGGACCCGAGGAACCTCGATGTCACCAGATTTCGTCGGTGTCGCCAACTTCCTACCAGTCAGCCGCGTTCGCCGGGGAAAAACACGAGCGCTGATAACGGCCGTCGACGACGACGACGACGACGACGCGGAACAACGCGAGGAAGCGGTTTCGGCGACGATCAACGCGACGACACCGTGGAAGTTCGCGACGCGGCGGTAGCGAAAGTCCTATAACGAATTTCCGGCGCGGTAATAATGCCCTGGAAGTACGTATCTTGCTCAACTCCTGCGAGTCGTGACTAACGAGCCCTCGCGATCATACGTACAGACGTGGGTATAAATTGCTTGTCACGGGCGTACACCGAGCCGATGATCAAAGGAACGTTTGATACCCCGACGTGCGAAAAGATACTCCATCCTCTCAGGCGTCCCTCGATCGACAAGCGATCGCGTCCCTCGGGAAGGATCGATCCCAGCGATCACTTGTCAGAGGGACTCGCGTGTACAAGACTGGCCGTGAATTCACGGTATCAGCCCGGTCAGAGGGCTGATTTATGAGTAGGAAAATCTGCAGAAACGTCCCCCGTTGGTACGAACAACCGTTGCCGATATCTGGCCCGGCGGTAGTAATTCGTGGCAAGGATCCGTTTTGGTCGAAGGAAGACATACGGTATCGGGCTTCTCGGCCAGCCGGCAGACTATTACGTCGAATGGCACTGCGCTAATGACGAATGTGCTTTAACAACCGTTTACCGCGCTCCGTAGCGCCATTACAGAAATTGCTTCCAGTAGCGGGCAATTGTCAAGATTCCTGCCGATTTTTCTGCAGCCGCGCGGGCCAAGGGAGATCGTCGGCACGGTGTAACCGATATACGAGAATTTTCCCCTCCCTCTTGCCTTCTTCCGCCGAGACTCGAGATACTATAATCGAGAATTTTGGTCCTCGATCGAAATCTTCTCGTCGAAATTTCGCATCCTCGTGGTAGAGATAAATGGATTACCGATTGGCGACCGACGCGGCGTCTAATTTGCGATCCATTTCAGACGATACCGCGGATAGGTTATGCAATCCTGGCAGATACGCTATCGGGCGTCCTGGTCGCAGTGGCGTAAACGCGGTTGGAGATACTGGTTGCATAAGCAGCGTCACGGTAAAGACGAGCCGGGGAGCAGGTTAGCCCGAGAGAGGGGTCGAGGATCTGGCCGGTTGTCACAAACCACCCCGAGTGATCTATGGTTCTAATTAATGGCAATCTCCGGAGGGCCCTAGCTTTCCGCGTGGATTTCAATTATCTCCCATCAGTTTACCTACCCGACCTGTTCGGTAAACCGATTAAAGTTTTTGCAATCCGAATGCGAGATCCCGCCGAGTAGCGGATCGCCCGGTGACTCGAGTTCCGCCAGTCTGCTCGTCATCATCCTGTTCGGTAAACCGATTAAAGTTTTTGCAATCCGAATGCGAGATCCCGCCGAGTAGCGGATCCCGGCTCCGCCCGGTGACTCGAGTTCCGCCAGTCTGCTCGTCATCGCGATACCCGCAGATCGGTCCAATGGGACGTACGGTAAACGCGCGATCGATCCTTTGTCTCGAGACACCCTGTTCTCCATCCGCTTCCGCGGAGGAGTTACGCGCGCGATTGAAATCTCGCGTGGCTGATGACTCGCAGCGACGACACTGCGATCGCGGTAGGCCGAGCTTGCGTGTATCGGTTGCGTCGGTGGAGTCTGCTTTCTCTCGATTACGAGCTCCGCCTCGGTTACCGAAAGCGGCGGCAAATTATGTTTGCACGCGCAAACTTCGGTGATTGGAATAGTACCAAGACGTCACGGAACGAACGGACTCGAACGAGATCGGGGTGAAATATTCACGAGGTATGCATATAACGCGCTATCGGCACGCGTAATAGGAAAACCCGCAAGTTCGATGTAATTAACGCGTAGCGGGTTTGTCACGGTACGGTCACGGCTGTACGTACACGATGTCTCCTCGCACCTGTTCGATCGTTTAATCTCCCGGAGCCGAGAGGCACGAGCGATTGCGCCAGAGTGTACTCCCATTTCCGAAATTTCGCCAACCGCGAGGGAAAAAGCTGGCTGGCGGAACTTAGCCACGCTTGCAGCGTGATTCTTTCGCGATGCGCGCAACCCCCGGAGGATATACGTCGTGTGCACCGGCCGCGCGAAAGAAGGGCACGTGAACGGCCATAATACACGCCATAAAGGTAATTCACTTTTCCGTCTGCATCATCCAATATCGTTCCCAGCATCGAAACGCGGCTGGAATCAAAATGTACGGGGTAAGTTGAGCTTTCGAGCTGTTCCCCTCTCCTTCGCCGCTCCCGATCGTTTCCGCCTTGCAGTTATACGGGGCGTGCAATTCCGCCTGCTTCGTGAAACATTCCTCGCGCGGGACCCGGCATTTTCCCTTCTATCGATACACGGCTGGCCACATCGGCCAACCTGGTTTCATCTCGTAACCGTGCGCAGCTTCGCGAGACGTTGCCTCTCTCTACGAGTCTCGCCTCTGAAACGCGCAGCGTCCGCTTCACCATCCTCTTTGTCTCAATTCCTGTCGATTCTGCCCGGAACATGACGTTCCAATTCTCCCGGCACCATCGCGCCAATTCCACCATCGTCTCGCTGCCTTTTAAAGCCCCGAATGCTCTCCAACTTTCAAAGCAGTTTAAACGTCGAAGCTGATAAACCCCGGTGTTATCAACGGCGATAGGATTCTTCCAACGGGATGCTCCACCCCTAGTCCAGCCACCGGTTTAACGATTCTCCCTTCGCAGCGAGTCCTTTAGATTTCCACGGTTCGTCCGAGTCTCTCGCGAGTCGGTAACCAGTCTTCCGTGCATCCATCGCGCAGAGCTACCTGCTCCGCGAATCCCCTGTCTATCCTCCGTACCCTTCGGCCGAGAGCGCTGTACGGTTGCGATGGAGCAGAATCCAATATCGACGTATCGAATAGCCACGTCAAAAGGAGATTCCGGGAATTAAAAGTTTACGATAATCCAAACCACGGTACGGTGGTTTAACCCGGAATTATTTAGACCCCGAGATACTCGGATGTGTTTCCGTGTCTCGGATCCCTGGCCGATCCTTGCCATCGGAAGATTCTCGTCGGTGGCCAGGCTTTGGCAAGATGCCCGGTCGCTAGGAGCCGGGCTCTATTTACCGGCGGAATTCCAGTGATTATCGGCAAAGGATTTACAGCGGTCTCTCCCGCTCTCTTCCTCTCGTCGCCGGCTCTGTGACGTCGCTGATTAGAAGTTTACATTCGGCGAAGCAACGCCGCACGTAACAGGGGGGGCTCCCCGAGTCAAAGAAATCGCGGTTTCGATCTCCGGGGCGATCCGTGAACGGGGTATCCTCCTCTCAGGCGTCGTTTATTTCCATCAATTTCCACTTTGATCTTCGCCACTCTCTCGATCCGCGACGCCTATCGGGCTTACGCGGAATCGAGGCGTCGCCCCGCGCGTTTTTCTCCCGCGTTATCCGTCTCGATCTGCCAGCCGAAGGTGTAATCCCGATCTTTCCGGCAATTCGTTTCTTCCCGCCCGCGTATGGGTGCGCGCGTTTTTGCAAAAGCCTTGGCCGATTGTTCCCGACGGCGTCTGTTTTACGCCGTGCCATCGGGTGTCGGTTATTTATAGGCATTTCTGAAACGCATTGCCGCACGGATTTTTGTTTCGAGTGTACATAAATTGCGGACGCAAATGGGCAACGGATAAACAAGAAAAAAGGAGAAAGACAAAACGTCGCTGGTTGCAAAAATGCACGATATATTTTATTGTTTCGTACACACGAAGTGGGCTTTAAACGAACGTTTGCGATATTTATTGCCACGCGCTGCGGTATTGCGTTCGTCATGCAAATAAAAACAGTTTATAATTGAAAACAAGAAGGAGAGAAAACAACTGGGGAACGAGTCGGAAGGTTTTTTCGATTTGTAATTATAACGGAAGGAAGAGAAATAGAGAGAGAAAGAGAGAGAGAGGAAAATAAAAGAGGGGGTGAACAAAGAATGCAGCCGAAACGCATCGGAAACGCGATCGAAATGATGTACACGATCGAACTTTGCTGAATGCTCGCCATTAACCGCGAGTCTCATCCGTGCTCAAACGAAACGGCCCCCGACGGCCACGAATGCGTGTTTCCCGTATATGGGTCAGCCAGCAGCCAGCCTAAAGACGAACGCGCGTTTAATTCACGAGACGCCCGCGGGCCCGACGAGAAATCTCGTCGACTTCGGTCCAAGTAATCGTCGCGGCGTCGACGATCGCTTGATTGCGACGTCTCCATAAATACCGGGGGGCTCTGGTGCAGGCCGAGCGTTTCCTACGATGGCTTGGATGCTGGCTGATTCGCTGCGGCGCCGCTTCTGTGTACGCGACTTTCCACCTCACGCCCCGGGCTCTTTAATACCACTTGCAGGCCGGTCCTTTGGCGTCGTCGGTTCGATTTCGACGGGACGTGCACCGGACGCCGGGCAAACGAACAACCCGATGAACCGGCAGAAAATCCGGAGAGTCGACGCATACTCCACGCTCACGTGCCCGACTCTGCTTCGTTAATTTGTCCCCTCGTCGTGTGGCTCTCGGAACCGTAAACCTTCACCGACGGGATTGTCCGATAAACGGAGACCCGTTCTCCGACGCTACGGCCATTTTCCCAGGGCAATGCGGACCGTCATGGCGGACTTACCCCGTATTACAGAGACGTAACGTTGCGTCCCGTTAAGGAGAACGTGACGCTTCCTTGAACAGGGTAAAGCATCGGTTGCTTCGATTGGGTAATTGATCGAGGGTAATTATCGTGCTGCCGCAGGCTTAAGTGTCGTGAAATACGAAGCGAGTGAAAGCGAGTAGTCAAGACGAAAATTAGAGAAGACGTTCGTTGACGATGGGTCTGCGATATTTTTCGCGACAGAAGAGGTAAGGGTTATGTAGAGACATCGGTGGTGGTAAAATAACATAGTCTCTATTTATTAAATAACAAATAATAACGGATTAAATTAGCTGCGTGTGGTGACGATTAGGCTACGAATTTATAACAACAAACTACTATTACTACTACAACTTAAGATTACAACACAATTACAACTGTTACAACTGAAACACAACTAGACGACTAACAACTTCTTTCTTCGCAATCCTCTTCTAACAATTCCACTAAGAATTGCCCGACATACGTACTCTCAACAACTCCAACATACTGCCCGCTTCCCTATTTAAAACCATACACTCTATCCTCTTCCATACCTATTCTCTCTTTCCCAATCACGAATTTCCCACGCACTCCTTGCAGCCTCGCCCTCAGCGGATCACGTAGCCCAAACATTCAAACGCATTCCTACAGACACTCTTCACTTTCAACCGATACATTCATAAACATCCCGTCCACGCGATCCTAGCGCACGGTCATTCGTCCTTCCGCACGCACTCCAGATAATACGCTCGACCCACTCATCCTGCGATACCACAGTTGTGTTTTAAGGGAAATTAGGGAACCGAGGTATGACCCAGTCAGAAGAGAGAAATGTTGGGAATCTCGGAAAGGAAATCCAAATGATCAGCGTACAGGGAAGTGAGTGTATTCAGCTGCGCAGCAATTGAATGTATAGAAATTTAATATAAGTGAAATTTATACACTTTATGCAATATACAAATAAAACGCGTGAGTCTTTTTTAATACCACTGTGGGTCACAATATACGACTTATCTGTACTGTTCCTGATTTGAGAGTGAGAGCAGCGAGTGACAGCAAGCCCTTTTAAACCCCCAAACACCGACCCCTTGATGCCTGCACAGTATCCTGCGGTCCAAAGGTCGGTATTGGCCTGCAACCTCTAACAGGCCTGTCATTATCGTTGCATAGGCGTAGTTAATTTCCAACAAGAAGTGTCGTGTAAAGATTGTCGAGGACAGTCGTTTAGAATTGTTCCGTGTCGACTTTTCTATTTATATAAATCACTGTTTCATCGATCCCTTTCTTCGTGCAATCTTATTCGAATAATAACCCGCTTTATCGCGTATTAATACTCACTGGGGGATGAAAGTAGGATCTTTGATGTTACAATTTTATTTATAATACGTTTCCCTGATATTTCAATCCTATGCACTTCAAAGAGCGATTCTCGACCGCCACTCGATTACGTCGACATAATTCCCCTACTGATCCTTTTAATACGTTCTTACATTCGCTGTATGTCTCGCGCAATTACGTTTCACGTACCTCGCTGCGATCTTTACGTTATTTTTCTCTCGGTGTTCCACTCTTCGGCTAATGGATTATTCCGTAAGTTGATAAACGAGTAAATAAATAAGGGGATGTTTGTAAGAGTTTGTCGAGTGCACGATCGCGGGGGTGGAATAAAGTATAAGGAGTATAAGCTGTTAGTCCGAGGCGTTCCGAGCGTGGTTCTGGATTATTAATCGGTTAACCAAAACTGCGGGGCGAGTGCTTCTTGAAAGTAACGAACGGAAATTTGTCCAGAGTTGGCGGAATGTTCGCTTCGACGACTTGCACGGCATGTAAAATGCAAATGCGTCGGGTAACTTTCTAATTCGAAGAAAATCAGTTTCGGATATTTAGTAACAATTTGCGCGAGCTCGAGGCGTTGCGCGGGAGTTCTCGTCTCGTAAATTTCGTTTGCCGAACTTTTAACGGTAGTTCCTTGAGCAACGGCTTAGTTTCGGCCGCGAGTTTCGCTACTCCTTTACCGGATTAATCGGTTAGAAAACAGTACGGTTAGCGCAAGGTGGCCGGACAGACGATGAAAACTGAACGAACGCGATTGCTTCGCACGCGAACCGAACCTTCCGCGGCGCCCAGTCTGTCGCATAAATCGTGGACAGTTCAAATTTGCAGATCGCGCAGCCAGTGCCGATAATTACGTTTAATAGCGTTTCGATCATGCCAGTGACGCGCGAATATTAAGGCACACTCGTCGAGCCGGGCCGAAAACCACGGGATGAGTAATTCACTGCGTAACTCTGTTAATTTACGACTCGACGTATGAATGGTCTTTCGTGTAAACCATTTCGTATTTCCACAGGTATAGTCTTGTTTGTATTTAATTACAGGTGTCGAATTCGTTGCCAAGAACGTTTAATAACCTGTCGCGTAACGAGCGTGCAGAATGGAAATCGTAGATGGAAAAATCGCTCTTCTTTTTCCCTTTTTTGGGGAGGGGAAAAAGAAGAGAGAAAAATAAAAATGGAGAATAAAAATAAAAAAGGAGATGGAGGAAAGAAAGGACGCGCTGAAAATGGCAGAGAACGTGGAATGATTTGATCGAACTTTGTAACACGGTTTCGTCGCGAATCGACAATCGACGATAACCGAGGGAGTAGTTATGGGAATTTCGTGGGGCCTTTGACGAAGTGACTTCGAGTGAAATTGCGATTCAACGGTTTAATAGAATACGAAATTTCCGTGGAAACTGGCCACTGATAAACTCGAACAACTTGTAACGTGCTGCGTGACTCGGGGTTAATGCCGTAGATACAACGCGGAGTTGGATCGCGCGACGCTGCGAGATCCTTTCAGGATCCAGAAACGGTACCCTCGTGAATATTCTACGGTCACCAGACACCGCGAGAACGGCTGTGGTATTCGAATCGAATCGTTAATGAATTGTCTCGCAAAGTTCGTTCCATCTGATCGTTTATTAGTTTCGAATCGCGTTTCGCGGTCAGCCATTGCTCCGCAGTTTCTTGGAACTTCGTTCGGACGGGCATTTCAGATTTTATCGCGGAAAGATGGTATAGCCCGGTAAATTACCTTTCGCGGAATCTAGTTTCGAGCCACGAAAATCCGGAACCGCACGAAATCGGATACGGTTCGAGAAACATTCGGCATGGAACAACGGCGTAACGAATTACCGCGTCCTGGGAAATTTGCAAGTTTACTAGCCACTTTAAGGGGCCCCGCGTTCACCCTGATTAATCGCCGAAGCCGTTCGAGCAACGCGGCTGGACATTCAACAGGGTTCTTCCATAAAAAAAAGCAAGCCGGCTCGATGTAGCGAATCATTTCGTTATCGGCAAAGCGATAAAACTTACAGCGAATAACTGTTATCATCAACGCGAGCATTTACGGTACGAAACGCACGCGACCATTCCCGAGTTAATTATCCAATTTGCATGATCGATCCCGCGTTCCCAACCGGCGCCGATTTTTCCGCGTCAAACCGTAACCCGCTCCGACTATTCGTCTCCTCGCGACCCCTTTTCGGTTCTTTTCGTTTTTCAATCCTTTCTCCGTCACGCGTGAAAGCCAAGGATCGTAGGTGCACCCCGATCTTTTTTTCCTTCAACACCCGCTGCATCGATTTTCAAAGTCACGTGTGCTCTGGTCGAGAGCCGGCGGTGGAAAAACGTACGGGGAAAATCGATTTTCCGACGAAACGTGGACCTCGGCGCGGTATATCGAATCCGAGGACTTCCTCCATATGACAAATGCAACGTTAGCACCGCTCGGAGAGATGGAGACCTCGATCTCCAGTGGCAATTCCAGGATTTCTCGACCGCTTCGAAGGGAACGGGACAAAAAGGGGTAAAAACACGGAGGAAAGAAAAATATTCGACGTTCTACCCGAGAAGAGGAAAGAGAAGAGATTGAAGTTAATCCGTGCGAATCTAAATTAAGGGTGGAGGGTCAAGTTGGATAGATGGCTCGGGAGCGGGATCTAGTTCCGGTGGAATAGTTAGCCCGAGAGTAAATCCGGCGTTCCAGCCTCCGCGGGGAAACATTCGTAGACTTTGGCCAATTTCAAATTATTCCGCCAGCTACACCTGATTACTTGACACCGACCCGGAAAGGAAGACTCCCGTTCCCAACCTTCCTCCGTGTACCTCGAATTTATCCTACTTTCCGCGCTTCTTCCGCGCTTCGAGTATCTTCAGGCGTCTGGCAAACCTCGGAGGGATTTAACGAATAGAATTGTTTAGGGAGTACCTACGGACGTCCAAGTGGATTTCACGTCGTAGCATCTTCTTATTTAAATGACAGCTAACTGGAAAAGTTGGCCGGAGGAGGAACGGGAAATATTTCGCGGCACAAACGACGAGGAGGACGGGCGTGATCAATGGCTGACAGGGATGGCCGCGTGTGCCACTCCGGGCGAAATAAACGTCGCAACGCGTCGGTGGTATGACCGAAAACGTTTTAATTTCGCAAACGGCACCCGTTGCCCGCGAATCGTGACCAATTACTCGAATCGCGGAGCCGAGAATTTCCTTATCGAATATTACGATCCGATTAATAGCTCGGCACGAGGACGAATAGGGAGGATTGTCGTTCAGACGGATTACGCTGCGTCAAAGGTACGCGATTCTCATTTCGTAGCTAGTGCTTGTCGTACGGCGAGTTATCGAGCCCAGTATGTTTAACGATGCTTGCCTGATTCCCCGACCTGAAGATATTACGTCGAACCATAAGTCCTCTTCAGGATGCAGTGCAACTACTAACGCAATTTCGCGAACCGTGCCGTGAAACGAGTACGCAGGGGAATCATCGACGATAACGCTCGCGAATGCACCATGGTAACTTCCTTCATGCCCTTTCGAACCCGTTATCCGTGCAAACCCACATTTCCCGGCATTACCTTTGCAACGTTCGATAATTACGATTCCGAAATGCCGCGCGAATTTCCAAAGCACTTTTAATCCTCGTCCCCTCTCTAACCGGACCCTTAAGAATTTCTTAATCCCCTGCTCGGTCGCCGGTGGAATTTATTCCGGAACGTGACGGGGTTCACGCGAACTCTAGCCACTCGAGGGCCGTTCGGCATGGTCCCAATTTCCCAAGGCGACCGTATTCGCCGTGATGGTCCCAAAGTGGTTCGCAATAATAATGCGGAGTGGTTGCAGGCGCATCGTCGATAGGGTACCGAGGGAAGCGTCATCAATCATGCGGAGGCCGATGTTCGTATAAGTATACACGGGTCGCTGGTGCGTTGCACTCGACAAGATGAGCGGTGTTGCCCTTCTGCTGGTACAGCGTTCATCGGCAGCGACCAGAATGCTCGTTCCGATCGGCGCTCCTAATCGCTATCGATCATTATTGTAGGCGGGTCTGTAACAAATTAGTGCCCGTTGCCTCGTGTCCGTGACGCGAAATCGAGGCGCCCTGCGAAACTCGTGCTACCATAATTCCCATGCTAAGTCCGGGGTCCAGGAAAGATCGTGACACCGGAATCTTTCCATTCCCTACGTCGCATCGGTAGATCGAATATCGGAGTGTATCGGTATCGCGAAACTGGTACTATTGAATTTTCCCGCATACATCACGCGCATTGTCAATCGAATGCGAATAGGACGTCCATTAATTATCGATCGATATTAAGATAGACGCGGTGAATAGAAACGGGTAATTAGAAACAACGAATTAAACGGGAATGCGTTCATGAATTGGTAAAATTCGTCATTAAACGGAAACTTCCGGCGTGCAGGGTGATTAATTATTCTTTGGCGTTTCCATGCATCCATCTTCCG
>NW_016908822.1:1159822-1161676 GCF_001483705.2 Eufriesea mexicana | reverse complement strand
CCGATCCTTAATTAGCATGCGAGGCTGCATCGAACGTTGGACGGAAAGTTTCGTTGCCGGATAATTTTCAATCGTGACCACCCCCAGCGAAATCGAACGCGACTAATGTATCACGATTACACGTCGGAACGACCGCCCCTGAAAAGTATTAACCGACCGCCAATATTCCCAATCCCGAAATTATCCCTGTCGATATATTTTCTCATTTCGCCGAAACAAACCCGGAGAAATTCGTCCGTATATTCCGAATTCGGCGATCGTTCCAACGCGCAAACTTATTCCTCGGTGGTTTCCAGATATTCCAACGGTCTCGCAGCGGTAAAGGGTTTCGACGAGCACGAGGATAAGGGGGTACCGTATAGCGTTAACCGGAGAACCCGAGTCGCGATCGTCGTCAGCCCGCAAAAATATTCTACCTCCCACTTTTCCTTCGTTCTATCCGACCCCGGTTGGTCACCGAACCCACCCTCCTGGTTTCCCGCTTCCTCGTCATATCGCAGCGTGTTCTGCCGCGTCGCGAGACAACGGAACGCTCTGCGAATCGTGAAAAAAGAGGACACGAGCGGTAGGGGGATGAACCGGGGGGTTGGAGGAAGCCTGGGAGGGGTTGCGGGGGACAGGGACGGGCGACAGACAGCGGGAGCTTTCGCGGAGCGGTACAAAGCTTCGCAAACAATGCGCGAGGATTTAGACAATTGGCGCGATCAAAATGGTCGCGCAACCCCCGTCCCACGAGGGACGAAACCCGGGCGCAACACGCTTTCGGTTTTATGGGCGCGAGTGGCCGGAAAAGCGATTTTCTGGGGTGCGCCGGGCGGCCGAGGCCGGTGAAATAAAATAAAATGCAGGGAAACACGGAGAAAGAGAAATTGTTCGTGTCGCCAGTTAGGGTGCGGAGGGTGAGGGTGCACCTCGCGATCGAGATTACGCAGCATCGGCGCGTGCCGCCTCGTAGCCTAGTTTCCTACCCTCTTCCTCGTTCGGCGTTAATTTCGGGATTCGTTCGACGAGCAACCATAGTCAGTCATAGTGTTCGAAACGAATTTATGCATAGCAGTTACCCGTGTCAGGGGCGGATCGCTTCGAGACCTGTTTCTCCGCGACTTTTATCACGCGGGTACGTCGCGAAGCCACGGAAATATCTTCGCACGCGGGTAGAAACGTAATCGCAGGGTACAAAGGGAAATAGCGTCGCGGAGTTTCATTTACCTCGCTATGCGAGTAACGAGAATTCTCGGCGACGTCGTTCAAGCAACTTTAATTTCGTCATTAGCAGGTACACCGGACGCCGCGCACCCCGTCGTGAAAATCGTACGAGTGTCAACGAACCCGAACGTAACGAGTTTCATAGAACCCTTCAGAATCGAGTCGAAAGGGGCTGGAAATAAGTGGGGGGGCTCGGTTCATTTCATTACCGGTAATTGAAAAGTATCGTGATTTCGTGTTCCCCGATGATCTCGCGGCTCTATAATTGGATGTTTCGTAAAACAAGTCGGGGGATAAAAGCGGGGTTCGATATTTATCCCTCGAGTCGGTGAATCAGCGTTCTAGGGGTCAGCGACCTCGTGGATTTTCGCGCTCTCCAAGTATTCGTCGATACGTCGAGTGTACAGAAGGAAAGCTAGAGTTTCGAAAGTTTGCCCGATCTCTTCCCGTATCGTCTGCTTCTCGATCCCGAGTAGGAGATGGCGGAAATCGTAACGCGCGATAGTGGCCGTGGCTGGAGCGCGTTCCGACCACTAATTTTCGCGGGAATTTCTTAAGAGACGAGTCACCGGGACGCCTCGGTTCGGCATCGATCCCCGTTACGGATAACGAGTCACGTTCGGAGTTGCCACAGCTCCGGTTCACACA